>NW_027639274.1:0-105574 GCF_951799975.1 Gobius niger | reverse complement strand
TGTTGGGCTTAGACTCACCTTTAGTCCGTGCAGTAGATGTTGGGCTTGATCAGACCTCACCTTTAGTCGTGCAGTAGGTGTTGGGCTCGATCAGACTCACCTTTAGTCGTACAGTAGATGTTGGGCTTGATCAGACTCACCTTTAGTCGTGCAGTAGGTGTTGGGCTTGATCAGACTCACCTTTAGTCGTGCAGTAGGGTTAAATTTAGTCAAATTTCTTTTTGTTTTTTTGTCCCATTTTTGTTGAATTTTTGTTGAATTTTTGTTGAATTTTTGTCACATTTTGTTGAATTTTTGCCACATTTTTGTAGGAATTTTTGCCACATTTTTGTTGAATTTTTTGTTGAATTTTTGCCACATTTTTGTTGAATTTTTGGCCACATTTTTGTCAAATTTTTGCCACATTTTTGTCACATTTTTGCCACATTTTTGTTGAATTTTTGCCACATTTTTGTCACATTTTTGTCGAATTTTGATCAGACTCACCTTTAGTCGTGCAGTAGGTGTTAAATTTTAGTCAAATTTCTTTTGTTTTTTTGCCACATTTTTGTTGAATTTTTGTCACATTTTTGTTGAATTTTTATCACATTTGTTGAATTTTTGCCACATTTTTGTCGAATTTTTGCCACATTTTTGTTGAATTTTTGCCACATTTTTGTTGAATTTTTGCCACATTTTTGTTGAATTTTTGCCACATTTTTGTTGAATTTTTGTTGAATTTTTGTTGAATTTTTGTTGAATTTTTGTTGAATTTTTGTTGAATTTTTGTTGAATTTTTGTTAAATTTTTGCCACATTTTTGTTGAATTTTTGTCACATTTTTGTTGAATTTTTGCCACATTTGTGTCACATTTTTGCCACATTTGTGTCACATTTTGATCAGACTCACCTTTAGTCGTGCAGTAGATGTTGGGCTTGAACAGACTCACCTTTAGTCGTGCAGTAGATGTTGGGCTCAGACTCACCTTTAGTCGTGCAGTAGATGTTGGGCTTGATCAGACTCACCTTTAGTCGTGCAGTAGGTGTTGGGCTCGATCAGACTCACCTTTAGTCGTGCAGTAGATGTTGGGCTTGATCAGACTCACCTTTAGTCGTGCAGTAGATGTTGGGCTCGATCAGACTCACCTTTAGTCGTGCAGTAGATGTTGGGCTTGATCAGACTCACCTTTAGTCGTGCAGTAGATGTTGGGCTTGATCAGACTCACCTTTAGTCGTACAGTAGATGTTGGGCTTGATCAGACTCACCTTTAGTCGTGCAGTAGATGTTGGGCTTGATCAGACTCACCTTTAGTCGTGCAGTAGATGTTGGGCTTGATCAGACTCACCTTTAGTCGTGCAGTAGATGTTGGGCTTGATCAGACTCACCTTTAGTCGTGCAGTAGATGTTGGGCTTAGACTCACCTTTAGTCGTGCAGTAGGTGTTGGGCTTAGACTCACCTTTAGTCGTGCAGTAGATGTTGGCTCGATCAGACTCACCTTTAGTCGTGCAGTAGGTGTTGGGCTTGATCAGACTCACCTTTAGTCGTGCAGTAGATGTTGGGCTTGATCAGACTCACCTTTAGTCGTGCAGTAGATGTTGGGCTTGATCAGACTCACCTTTAGTCGTGCAGTAGATGTTGGGCTTAGACTCACCTTTAGTCGTGCAGTAGGTGTTGGGCTTAGACTCACCTTTAGTCGTGCAGTAGGTGTTGGGCTTGATCAGACTCACCTTTAGTCGAGCAGTAGGTGTTGGGCTTAGACTCACCTTTAGTCGTGCAGTAGGTGTTGGGCTTGATCAGACTCACCTTTAGTCGTGCAGTAGGTGTTGGGCTTAGACTCACCTTTAGTCGTGCAGTAGATGTTCGGCTCGATCAGACTCACCTTTAGTCGTACAGTAGGTGTTGGGCTCAGACTCACCTTTAGTCGTGCAGTAGATGTTGAATTTTTGTCACATTTTTGTTGAATTTTTATCACATTTTTGTTGAATTTTTATCACATTTTTGTTGAATTTTTGCCACATTTTTGTTGAATTTTTGCCACATTTTTGTTGAATTTTTGTCACATTTTTGTTGAATTTTTGTCGAATTTTTGTCACATTTTTGTCGAATTTTTGCCACATTTTTGTCGAATTTTTGTCACATTTTTGTTGAATTTTTGTCGAATTTTTGTCACATTTTTGTCAAATTTTTGCCACATTTTTGTTGAATTTTTGTCACATTTTTGTTGAATTTTTGCCACATTTTTGTTGAATTTTTGTCACATTTTTGTTGAATTTTTGTCACATTTTTGTTGAATTTTTGTCACATTTTTGTTGAATTTTTGTCACATTTTTGTCACATTTTTGTCACATTTTTGTCACATTTTTGTCACATTTTTGTCACATTTTTGTCACATTTTTGCCACATTTTTGTTGAATTTTTGCCACATTTTTGTTGAATTTTTGCCACATTTTTGTTGAATTTTTGCCACATTTTTGTTGAATTTTTATCACATTTTTGTTGAATTTTTATCACATTTTTGTTGAATTTTTGCCACATTTTTGTTGAATTTTTGCCACATTTTTGTTGAATTTTTGTCACATTTTTGTTGAATTTTTGTCGAATTTTTGTCACATTTTTGTCGAATTTTTGCCACATTTTTGTCGAATTTTTGTCACATTTTTGTTGAATTTTTGTCGAATTTTTGTCACATTTTTGTCGAATTTTTGCCACATTTTTGTTGAATTTTTGTCACATTTTTGTTGAATTTTTGCCACATTTTTGTTGAATTTTTGTCACATTTTTGTTGAATTTTTGTCACATTTTTGTAGAATTTTTGTCACATTTTTGTTGAATTTTTGCCACATTTTTGTCACATTTTTGTCACATTTTTGTCACATTTTTGTCACATTTTTGCCACATTTTTGTTGAATTTTTGCCACATTTTTGTTGAATTTTTGCCACATTTTTGTTGAATTTTTGTCACATTTTTGTTGAATTTTTGTCACATTTTTGTTGAATTTTTGCCACATTTTTGTCTAATTTTTGTTGAATTTTTTTCACATTTTTGCCACATTTTGTCAAATTTTTGTCACATTTTTGTCACATTTTTGTCACATTTTTGTCACATTTTTGCCACATTTTTGCCACATTTTTGTCACATTTTTGTCGAATTTTTGTTGAATTTTTGTTTAATTTTTGCCACATTTTTGTTGAATTTTTGTTGAATTTTTGTCACATTTTTGTTGAATTTTTGCCACATTTTTGTTGAATTTTTGCCACATTTTTGTTAAATTTTTGTTGAATTTTTGTCACATTTTTGTTGAATTTTTGTTGAATTTGTGTCACATTTTTGTTGAATTTTTGCCACATTTTTGTTGAATTTTTGTCACATTTGTGTTGAATTTTTGTTGAATTTTTGTCACATTTTTGTTGAATTTTTGTTGAATTTGTGTCACATTTTTGTTGAATTTTTGCCACATTTTTGTCACATTTTTGCCACATTTTTGTCACATTTTTGTCGAATTTTGATCAGACTCACCTTTAGTCGTGCAGTAGGTGTTGAATTTTTGTCACATTTTTGCCACATTTTTTAATTTTTGTTGAATTTGTCACATTTTTGTTGAATTTTTGTCACATTTTTGCCACATTTCTTTTTAATTTTTGTTGAATTTTTGCCACATTTTTGTTGAATTTTTGCCACATTTTTGTTGAATTTTTGCCACATTTTTGTTGAATTTTTGTGGAATTTTTGCCACATTTTTGTTGAATTTTTGTCACATTTTTGTTGAATTTTTGCCACATTTTTGTTGAATTTTTGCCACATTTTTGTTGAATTTTTGTCACATTTTTGCCACATTTTTGTTGAATTTTTGTCACATTTTTGTTGAATTTTTGCCACATTTTTGTTGAATTTTTGCCACATTTTTGTTGAATTTTTGCCACATTTTTGTTGAATTTTTGTTGAATTTGTGTCACATTTTTGTTGAATTTTTGCCACATTTTTGTTGAATTTTTGTCACATTTTTGCCACATTTTTTTTTAATTTTTGTTGAATTTTTGCCACATTTTTGTTGAATTTTTGCCACATTTTTGTTGAATTTTTGCCACATTTTTGTTGAATTTTTGCCACATTTTTGTTGAATTTTTGTCACATTTTTGTTGAATTTTTGTTGAATTTGTGTCACATTTTTGTAGAATTTTTGCCACATTTTTGTTGAATTTTTGTCACATTTTTGTTAAATTTTTGCCACATTTTTGTTGAATTTTTGCCACATTTTGGTTGAATTTTTGCCACATTTTGGTTGAATTTTTGCCACATTTTTGTCACATTTTTGCCACATTTTTGTCGAATTTTTGCCACATTTTTGTCGAATTTTTGCCACATTTTTGTCACATTTTTGTCGAATTTTGATCAGACTCACCTTTAGTCATGCAGTAGGTGTTGGGCTTTATCAGACTCACCTTTAGTCGTGCAGTAGGTGTTGGGCTTTATCAGACTCACCTTTAGTCGTACAGTAGATGTTGGGCTTGATCAGACTCACCTTTAGTCGTACAGTAGATGTTGGGCTTGATCAGACTCACCTTTAGTCGTGCAGTAGATGTTGGGCTTGATCAGACTCACCTTTAGTCGTGCAGTAGATGTTGGGCTTGATCAGACTCACCTTTAGTCGTGCAGTAGGTGTTGGGCTCGATCAGACTCACCTTTAGTCGTACAGTAGATGTTGGGCTCGATCAGACTCACCTTTAGTCGTGCAGTAGGTGTTGGGCTTAGACTCACCTTTAGTCGTGCAGTAGGTGTTGGGCTCGATCAGACTCACCTTTAGTCGTACAGTAGATGTTGGGCTTGATCAGACTCACCTTTAGTCGTGCAGTAGATGTTGGGCTTGATCAGACTCACCTTTAGTCGTGCAGTAGGTGTTGGGCTTGATCAGACTCACCTTTAGTCGTGCAGTAGGTGTTGGGCTTGATCAGACTCACCTTTAGTCGTGCAGTAGATGTTGGGCTTGATCAGACTCACCTTTAGTCGTGCAGTAGGTGTTTGGCTCGATCAGACTCACCTTTAGTCGTGCAGTAGATGTTGGGCTTGATCAGACTCACCTTTAGTCGTGCAGTAGGTGTTGGGCTCGATCAGACTCACCTTTAGTCGTACAGTAGGTGTTGGGCTTGATCAGACTCACCTTTAGTCGTGCAGTAGGTGTTGGGCTTAGACTCACCTTTAGTCGTACAGTAGATGTTGGGCTTGATCAGACTCACCTTTAGTCGTGCAGTAGATGTTGGGCTTGATCAGACTCACCTTTAGTCGTGCAGTAGGTGTTGGGCTTAGACTCACCTTTAGTCGTGCAGTAGATGTTGGGCTTAGACTCACCTTTAGTCGTGCAGTAGATGTTGGGCTTAGACTCACCTTTAGTCGTGCAGTAGGTGTTGGGCTTAGACTCACCTTTAGTCGTGCAGTAGGTGTTGGGCTTGATCAGACTCACCTTTAGTCGTACAGTAGATGTTGGGCTTGAACAGACTCACCTTTAGTCGTACAGTAGATGTTGGGCTTGATCAGACTCACCTTTAGTCGTGCAGTAGATGTTGGGCTTGATCAGACTCACCTTTAGTCGTGCAGTAGATGTTGGGCTTGATCAGACTCACCTTTAGTCGTGCAGTAGATGTTGGGCTTGATCAGACTCACCTTTAGTCGTGCAGTAGATGTTGGGCTTAGACTCACCTTTAGTCGTGCAGTAGATGTTGGGCTTGATCAGACTCACCTTTAGTCGTGCAGTAGATGTTGGGCTTAGACTCCCCTTTAGTCGTGCAGTAGATGTTGGGCTTGATCAGACTCACCTTTAGTCGTGCAGTAGATGTTGGGCTTGATCAGACTCACCTTTAGTCGTGCAGTAGGTGTTGGGCTTGATCAGACTCACCTTTAGTCGTGCAGTAGATGTTGGGCTCGATCAGACTCACCTTTAGTCGTGCAGTAGATGTTGGGCTCGATCAGACTCACCTTTAGTCGTGCAGTAGGTGTTTGGCTCGATCAGACTCACCTTTAGTCCTGGAGGCTCGGACGGTCTCACCTCAGAGGGCCTGACTGTGGCATCTGACACCGTGGACGCCGCAGTTCTCCTCTCCCGGCTGGCGGAGCATGTTGGTGTTCAGGGCTCGGTCCTGCAGTGGCTCAGGTCCTACCTGACTGACCAGAGCTTTGTTATGATTTTTTGTTTGTTTATGACAATTCGACGACTGCTCCTCCTCCTCCTCCACCCTGTTGTCATCTGGGGTGCCACAGGGCTCCATCCTTGGTCCGGTCCCGTTTTCATTTTACATTCTGCCGCTCGGGTCCATCATTATCAAACATAATTAGTCCTTCCACCTCTACCTTGATGATGTCAAGGTCTATTTACCGGTGCTCCCCAACACGGCCTCTGCTCTCGATTCTCTCCACACCTGCCTAACAGTAAACAGTGGCTCAGGCATTTATCAGTTCTCGTTGGACTATTGTAGCGCTCTCTACTCTGGCCTCCCACACTCGTCACTCACCGGTTACAGTTAGTGCAGAAGCAGCAGCTCGTCTTCTCACCGGTTCATCCAGACTCAGAATCATCATTCTTATCCTCTCCTCCTGGTCCATTATTAACTTGATGATCTCGCTCCGTTATATTTAACTGCGATGTTGACCGTGTGTCGCCGGAGTCTCCGATCAGATGGTTCTGGACGTGCCCAGGTCCCGGTGCAAACAGTGGGGCGATGGTTCCTTTAGAGCTGCTACACTGTGGAACAGCTGCCCCTCAGATCTGTCTCGCACACTGTCACTTAAGTGCAGATTGAAGACTCATCTTTGACAACTAGATTTCCCTGAATCATGTCTAGGATGTAAAAATGCTGTGTTTTTAAATGTTTTTTTCTTTCTGTGAAGCACGTTGGCCGTCCCGGTGTTGTTATAAAGTGCTATGGAAATAAACTTTGAAAGCTGCAGACTCTCAGACTCACATTTGGCCCTCCAGCTTTTCAATGTCAAAAGAGCTGGATTCAAATTCAAAGCCCACCCACCACACCACACCCCCACCTGCCCTGCACCTATTTAATGTATCTGTAGTCTGTTCATCACTATTCACATGGTGTCTCCTGCCCCCCCGATGGAGAGAGTGCCTGTCTCGATCGAACGGAGGAACCTGCATTCTGGAATCTGAGGCCTGGACGGTCTGTGATCTTGACCCGTCTGCTGAGGGATCCTTCGGCCCTGGGTCTCTATAGCCTGTCCGTCCATGGGAGTGGATCTCTCCTTCTGTGGTTCTCCCCAAGGTTTCTCTTTTTTCTCCTGCCAGGTTTTTGAGTTTTTCCTTGCCGTGCTGGAGAGTCTAAGGACGGGGGACGCCCACGCCGCTCGTCGCTGCCTCCTATTGGACATTATATTTGCCTGGATTCACCTGAACTTTTAATTGTCATATTTATTGCTCTGTTTTATTGCCTTGATGTTCGGTGCAGCTGTGAGGCGACTTCTGTGGTGATATTGGGCTGTACAAAACCAATAAACTAAACTTAAACTGAAAGTGCAACTAAACGGGCGTGGCAGAGCCTTTCCCCACCCACAAACAAAAGTCAAAAATTGCTGAGAAAGGGGTGGTCTCGGAGGTCGGCCTAACGCGAAGTCACACACAGTCGCACATACGGTGGAAAACAGGAGACATGAGCTCCACAAAAGCGTTCTCTGGATCACAAGCTGCAAAACGCTGCTTGTTTTATTAAAAATCCAACGTATATTTATGCCAAAAACCTGCTGTAAAGACGACGGTGGAACCCGCAACCCGCGCATCACTAGTAGCAACTATCCTACGGAAAAAAAAAAAAAGATGGCCGCCGGTACACGACTCGCTCGCTGTCAGTGACTGCGAACAGAGAGAGAGCATCGCACAGTAGCTTTTCTAAGGGATTTATTCCTCTACACCACCTCGGCCGAAGTGTGAGCATCGCAGGGGCGCCATCTACTGGTTTGACTGCGCGACGCGTGTCCTGGTTGCTACGTGACGGAGGCGGAGGCGTGTGTGGGCGGGGCCACAGAGGCAGAACTGATGACGTTTTGTGGACGCCGTGGACACACTCTCCTCCAACCGCAAAATATCAAATGTAGTTGCTGCGTGAAACCAGTAGGGGCGCTAACCCTGCGGTTTTAGACACAAAAGTGAGATTTTGAACAAGTTTGCACCAAATGTCAACATATTGACTGGGACATGTAGCTAACTCTATTCAACAACCATTTAGACCGTTTATCAGCAAAAAAAAGTGGATTTGGTGTTTAGTTACTCTTTAATCACCACCGAGTCCAAGTTAAGCATTAGCAGCTAACACAGAGTTTTCCATTGATTTAACACTCAATGTGTCACAATCTCAGACTGAGTTGCTCCCTTTAAATCCAGTAACGTGTTATTAGACACAACGTAAATAGTGTCACAATAAAAACTTGTGTCCAATGACCTTCCTGCTACCACTGGGCCTTGTATAGCAAATAGCAATGACTTGTTTATGATCTTTTCAAGAGAGATGTTCATCTACATTAAAAGGTGAAATCCCAGCACCCTCCTCCTGCTGTAGCCCAGCCAAACCGCCCCACAAATCTGGACGGTGTTTAAGCCAGTGTCCTTGGATGACGTCGCTGCACTTACAGCTAACATGAGTCCCACCTGTGGCTTGTTCTCCCTTCTAAGCTCCTCCTGCTCTGCCTGCCTTCATCCAGTGGAGCGATGACGACTTTCTTGACTTAAATGTGACAAAAACTAAAGAGCTTGTTGTTGACTTTAGGAGGAATCCAGAGAGCCCCAAACCGAGCTTCATCCAGGGGGAGGAGGTGGAAAAGGTAGACTCTTTTAAGCACTTGGGGACTGTTTTTGATTCCTCTACGATTTGATAAAAACACAGAGCAAAGTGTCAAACGTGGACATCAGCGAGTTCACCTGACGAGGAAACTGAACTCTTTTAATGCATCAGCAAATATTTTAAGTAACTTTTATCATTGTTTTATTGAAAGTGTCTGAACCTTTTCCTTTATTTGCTGGTTTGACGCCGGTCTGTGGAAAACAAGAACCGTCTGAACCACATTGTCAAAGTGTCAGATTCCTGGTGTGCGTTTTGAAGACCTCGCCTCACTCTGGAAGAAAAGAGTCGTCCAAAAGACTCCATCGATTTTGGGTCAACAAAACCATGTCTTGCGGTCGCACTTTACTCTGATGCCTCCGGGGGGCGATATGTCGTCCCCCAACAGAAAAGAAACGCTATTCAAAATCCTTCATTCCGATGCTGTCAGAAACTTAAATGACAACATCTAGGAAGGCAGAGTTTATCTTGTTCTTTTTTCCCCTCATTTTTCCTGGTCCCTTTAAGTCCTGATGCTCTTGCAGTTCATGACGTCTGTATGTGGTCGTATGTGTCTCCATTTACTGTTTTTTTATGACCAGAGAGCACATTTTTGTTGAATTTGTGTCACATTTTTGTTGAATTTTTGCCACATTTTTGTCACATTTTTGCCACATTTTTGTTGAATTTTTGCCACATTTTTGGTTAATTTTTGTTGAATTTGTGTCACATTTTTGTTGAATTTTTGTCACATTTTTGTTGAATTTTTATCACATTTTTGTTGAATTTTTGCCACATTTTTGTTGAATTTTTGCCACATTTTTGTTGAATTTTTGTCACATTTTTGTTGAATTTTTGCCACATTTTTGTTGAATTTTTGTTGAATTTTTGCCACATTTTTGTTGAATTTTTGCCACATTTTTGTCACATTTTTGCCACATTTTTTTTCAATTTTTGCCACATTTTTGTCACATTTTTGTCGAATTTTGATCAGACTCACCTTTAGTCGTGCAGTAGGTGTTGGGCTCGATCAGACTCACCTTTAGTCGTACAGTAGATGTTGGGCTTGATCAGACTCACCAGAGAGCAGTGAACAGAACTGCCCATTGGGATGAATAAAGTCGTTTTGATTTGATTTGTAGACGTTTTAGATTTGGTTGGACAATGGGTCACTAAAATGTCTACAAGCTTTTTCTCTGGGTGCGTTTCCCAGCTCCTTCAAACATGCAGTGGCAAAACCAAGGCTAAAGAAGCCCGGTTTGGACAGCTCAGAACTTAAGGCCAATATCTAAGCTCCCTTTTTTGGCAAAAACTCTGGAGAACTGACATCCTTCCTTGAACAACACAACAACCATCTTTGTCCAGTCAGGGTTTCGGAGCCACCACTCACCTGTGCCTTATCACCTGTTTGCAGATGACATACAACTGTACAGCTCGTTAAAGACGTCTGAAGTCCACAAACTTCCCTCTTTAATACCCTGCCTGTACCATGTAAAGCTCTCTGGGATTCTGGATCTCTGGTATTCAACACCTGGGAGACCGTGTAAGTCAAGACTAGTTTACGAAACCTCTGAGTTATCTATGATGAAGGAGAGAGCAGGAGAGACTATTACTCATGCCTTTGCGTCGTCACAGTCGGACTATAGCAACAGCCTGTTCACCTGCCTAAATAAGGAGCTGACCCGCCCACAGCAGAGGCTCCTGACCCGACCCCACAGGAGAGCCCACACTACTCCTGTTCTGAAGTCTCTCCACTGGCTTCCTGTTGCCTTCAGGGTGAACTTTAACATTCTAGTTCTGACCTTCAGGCGCTTCGGGGACAGGCTCCGGTTGAAATCACTGACCCGGTCCTGGTGCACTTCAGCTCAGAGTCTGAGGTCTTCAAGGTCAAAACCTGCTTATGGTTCCTTGGACCTTTTACAAAGCCCCAGGAGACGGGTCTTTTAAAGAGGAGGTATTCTGCTTTAAAGAGGGGGTGTTCTGCTTTTGTCAGTCCCATAGCACCAGTCTATATCACACTGCACTGATGACAAACCTTCTGTTGGTCTGTAAATGCAGTAAATTAGAATAACTGCCTTGTATAAAATGAGACGAAAACAATGATGGAAATGTGACAAAAAAGTGACGAAAAATTGATGAAAAATGGAGGAAAAAATGACAAAATGTGAGAAAAATGTGACAAAAAATTAATGAAAAATGGACAAAAAATGGACGAACAAATTACAAAAAAATTGACAAAATTGACAAAAAATGACGAAAAATTGACAAAAAATGACAAAAACTGACAAAGAAAATGAAAAAAATTTGATAAAAAATTTGACAAAAAATTGATAAAAAATTTACGAAAAATTGAAAAAAATGGTGACAAAGAAAGTTACAAAAATGTGTTGAATACCCAACAAAAAATTATGAAAAAAAAAATATCTGATGACGTGAGGAAAAAGATCCTCTCGGTTCAGGTGGGAGTTAAGAGGTTAAAGAGGGGGTGTTCTGCTTTAAAGAGGGGGTGTTCTGCTTTAAAGAGGGGGTGTTCTGCTTTAAAGAGGGGGTGTTCTGCTTTAAAGAGGGGGTGTTCTGCTTTCTTCAGTCCCATAGCACCAGTCTATATCTCACTACAATGATGACAAACCTTCTGTTGGTCTGTAAATGCAGTAAATTAGAATAACTGCCTTGTATAAAATGTCTCTCTCAAAATGGCTGTAGTGAATGTCTTGAAATAGGCCTCTGTCTCTTTAAGAACCTCTGAGCCTTTAGACACGCCCCCTCCACACGCTGTCTGTGGCATCAGTGGGGAGGGGGTTCTGCTGAGGAGCAGTGGTTGGTTACTCGGCTCGGAGGCGTCTCCAGGAGGTGGGGGCGTTCCTAGGAGGACTCAGGCAAACCTATCCCTAAAATGGCCGCCATCAGAGTTTTTACAGATTACTCAGAAATACGTGAATGTGCCAAGGCAACACTTCAGCCATGTTTTTAATGAGGGAGTGACAGAATAACAGGATGGAAAGCTGGAAAAAGTACATTTTGCAGAATACCCCCTCTTTAAAGCCTCTGCGCCGCGTCTCTGGAATGAACTTCCTGTGTCCTTGTGCTGGAAAGATAACTTACATACATACAGGCTAACAGAGTTTAGCATTAACGCCTAACAGAGATTAGCATTAACGGCTAACACAGAGTTTAGCATTAGCAGCTAGCACAGAGTTTAGCATTAGCAGCTAACACAGAGTTTAGCATTAGCAGCTAACAATGAGTTTAGCATTAGCAGCTAACACAGAGTTTAGCATAAGCAGCTAACACAGAGTTTAACATTAACGCCTAACACAGAGATTAGCATAAGCAGCTAACACAGAGATTAGCATTAACAGCTAACACAGATAATAGCATTAACGGCTAACACAGAGATTAGCATTAACAGCTAACACAGAGATTAGCATAAGAAGCTAACACAGAGATTAGCATTAACGGCTAACACAGAGATTAGCATAAGCAGCTAACAGAGTTTAGCATTAACGGCTAACACAGAGTTTAGCATTAGCAGCTAACACAGAGTTTAGCATTAACAGCTAACAGAGAGATTAGCATTAGCAGCTAACACAATCAGAGTTTAGCATAGCAGCTAACACAATCAGAGTTTAGCATAGCAGCTAACACAATCAGAGTTTAGCATTAGCTGCTAACACAGAGTTTAACATGTATGACAGAAGTTGACAAACATGTGACCGACCTGCTCTGGTGCAGCTGAAATCCTCGAAAAAAACAAAGATCCGGAGGCTGTGAGGCGTTTAAGGGTCGCACGAAACAAAGCTTAAACCTCGCTCTTATGGAAGCACCGGCACATCTGCTGGTCTATGTCAAACAGTTTTTTATCATCGTTTAAATTTAATCTTCGTACGCATGCCCTTATAGTTTAAAGTCTTTACAGTTTAGTATTTATCTTAAGTTACGGTGAGGGAAACATGGAGAACATGTCCTGCATCTTCATGTTCCTGAACCTTCATTGTACAGAACACTCTTTGGAAGAACATGGCACAGTGAGTTCTTCCTTTTTGTGGCACAACAAGGCCAGGCTTTTACATGTAAAACTGCACCGTGATAAAGTAATGAGGCTTTCTGATTCCAGTTTGCTGGTTCATTCAGGTGAGTTTCTTTAGCCAGTCAAAGGTTTCTTGTATGTTTACCCGTGTAAGTGATGAAGGCTCCGGGTTTATCCAAAGAGCAGACAGAACCATTTTAATAAGACTGTGTGCTACCATTTATTCTCTAAATAAATCAAACTATGACACCGGCCCTAAAGTTCAACAACTTCAGGGGCAACACTTTCCCTCAACACCACAGCAAACATGAACACTAGCAACTCAACGCCACAATCAGCCAATTAACGCGAGCATCAGTCAATCATGGAGGAATGTCGGGCTGCACTATGTATTCCAAAAATCACATAATATCTCAAAAAGCCACACTCACTAAAGGACGACAGACGGACATTTACTTCCCCAGTGTCATTTCCTCATATTTGCCTCATCGATTTGCTGAAAAACGAATGACTAAGTGTTTAAATGACACATATTGTGCTACAACAGTTTAGTAAAATCTTTTTTCTCATATTGTGCAGCTCTACATAGACTGAAATGGAGGAGGTCAATGTGATGATGATGGATGTTGAAGAGAGAAGGAGCAAAGTGAGACAGAGACAAAGGTATATGGATGTGTAACACAGCTAGTTTTAAAGAGGGGGTGTTCTGCTTTAAAGAGGGGGTGTTCTGCTTTAAAGAGGGGGTGTTCTGCTTTAAAGAGGGGGTGTTCTGCTTTAAAGAGGGGGTGTTCTGCTTTTGTCAGTCCCATAGCACCAGTCTATATCACACTACAATGATGACAAACCTTCTGTTGGTCTGTAAATGCAGTAAATTAGAATAACTGCCTTGTATAAAATGTCTCTCTCAAAATGGCTGTAGTGAATGTCTTGAAATAGGCCTCTGTCTCTTTAAGAACCTCTGAGCCTTTAGACACGCCCCCTCCACACGCTGTCTGTGGCATCAGTGGGGAGGGGGTTCTGCTGAGGAGCAGTGGTTGGTTACTCGGCTGGTGACCAAAGCTCGGAGGCGTCTCCAGGAGGTGGGGGCGTTACTAGGAGGACTCAGGCAAACCTATCCCTAAAATGGCCGCCATCAGAGTTTTTACAGATTACTCAGAAATACGTGAATGTGCCAAGGCAACACTTCAGCCATGTTTTTAATGAGGGAGTGACAGAATAACAGGATGGAAAGCTGGAAAAAGTCCATTTTGCATAATACCCCCCCTTTAAGGAAAGCACTTGCATTATTTTCCATATCACAAGTGTTACAGATGTGTTTGCAGAGGATGTATAATATTAACGTAGTGACTCACCGGTGACGTCTTCATCAGACGCTCGTCCAGCACAGTTTATACATCCATGATGGGGGGGAGGAGAGGTTAAAGGGGGAGGGTGGAAAGTGACAGTGTGTTAGAGAGTATGGATGTGTGTAAGTCTGCAGAGCACGAGCGAACCCTGGCCCTGACCCTGAACCATCAGCAAAACCAGCAAAAAAAACAACAAAACCAGCAAAAAAAAAAACTAAACCAGCAAAAAAAACAACAAAACCAGCAAATCAACAACAAAACCCGCAGCCACTCACCGGTGACGTCTTCATCAGATGTTTACCTCCAGCAGAGTTTACTCACCCGTCCTCAGTCCCTGATCCAGCGCTGGATTCTCTGAAAGAAAATCATTTCAAATCACATGAGTCCAGACCTCACCGATGAAGACACAAATCTGGACGGTCAGTATTTCTCTACAGGTCAGATTAACCTCTTCACCTCCACCTGAGCCGAGCACATTTTCTCCACTTTGGCTTTACAGAAATCTAAAAACGTAACTTAAAAAAGGCTTCAAAATAATGGCCCTGGGGCGACTTTTAACCTCTTAACTCCCGCCTGAACCGAGAGGATCTTTTTCCTCACGTCATCAGATTTGTTTTCCATCATTTTTTTGTCGAGTATTCAGCTTATTTTTGTAACTTTTTTGTCACATTTTGTCATTTTTTTGGTCACATTTTTTGTCAATTTCATGTGACATTTTTGCCACTTTTTCATCAATTTTTCATCACTTTTTTGTCAATGTTTATCTCACATTTCCATCATTGTTTTCGTCTCAGTTTTGTTGCTATTTTCACAGCTTTTTTCCAGAAGCTTTTGGATTGGGGTAAAGCCAAACTGGAGAAAACGAGCTCGGTTCAGGTGGGAGTTAAGGGGTTAAACACGAGTGGCTTTCCCTGCAGTCAGAAAGATGAATCTAAAATCTGAGTTTGTGACAGTGGTTCCCCTGTCCTGCCCCGGCCCCCGTGGACTCGGATCCGCCCCTGCTCTGTGAAAACACATGAATCAGCTCCTCGTTCTTCTGGAGGCTGGCGTCTGCGCTGGAGTTCTCCTGTCCTTAATAAATGTCTCTGAATCGTCACCTCTTCACTCAAGGCTTTAAACTTTTAACCTGTGAAGGACCACCTCCTCTCGCCTGGCTAAACTAAACAGTCACCGCTCCATATTAAAACTACTGTCAAAACTACAGACTTTGTCCAAATTGCTGATGTGAACCATCATAGGAATCAGGACAAGAAGAGTGTGACGAAGGACTGGATGCATGCGGATCTTGTACTTTGATGGACAGTTCGCGTGGCCAATCACGGTTAGGATGTAGCATGTTTGGTTGTAAGCGCTACGTCTGCTGAGGTGTGGAGCGGACCTCGTGGTTGTGTCCGTGTGCGTTAATGACAAAACCGTGAGTATTGGTTATAAAACAAGAGCACACCCCCTGCAAGTTCGTCATATACTTATTTGATATTGTGTATATTGTGCTTGCCGGATAATACCTTGCTTTGGGCCAATTTAGCCCTGATCACAATACGAGGGCTAGCAGCTAACGAGGCTAAGGCGAGGGCTAGCAGCTAACGAGGCTAAGGCGAGGGCTAGCAGCTAACTATGCTAAGGCGAGTGCTAACAGCCTTGCGGCCCGTCTATAGTAGCCCGTCTATAGTCTATATTAGCATATGTTGGTAAATATATCTCGCTTGTTTGATTGTTATGTTTGTGTTTATATTTTCAGCTGAGAATTTATACATATATTTATCTGTGTTACAGAACCACACACAAAAGGACACCCTGTAAATAGTTAATAAAGAAAAACTCTGAATCATCTCCTTGCATTCTTGCTGATGCCCCCTGGCGGTCACAACATAATAAAACCAGCCGAAATTAGCTCTCCCCAAAACAAAGAGGGTTCTTTGTACATTTAGAAGGACATTGTGACAAAAACTAAAATATAGCTTTTTTTATATATCGAAAATTACACATAAACTGAAATGTCTTTACTGAAAATATACTTCATAGCACACACTCCAAACTGAGTACAGTGTTAACCCTACTGGTGCTCAGCATGTGTGCAAAATTTCAGAAGTCTAGGTCCAAGTATGTTGGATTTGTAAACTTTTCAGTGTTTTGGTGCTATATCTCATTAGCATCGTGCACAAACCAAAGTGCCAAATGTTATAAAAGCAAAAATATTTTCCCAAATGTGTCAAACAAAGTGAAGCAGCAACAACGAACCTCCCAAAAATGGACTAAATCACAGCAAAATGAAGTGTTTATCTCAGTGCACAAAGGTGAGTCAGTCACACCTTCCCCCAAAACAAAATGGCCGCCTTGTTTACTCAGAAAACAGCTTTTACACGTCTTCATTCACTGTGGATCTGGACTATGGACGTCTACACAGATGCACCACTGTCACCTGGGAAATCAACAGGTTTGTGCCTAAATGCTAATGTGGCTAACAGGTGGCAGACAGGTGGTAGACAGGGGGCTGACAGGTGGCAGACAGGGGGCTGACAGGGGGCTGACAGGGGGCTGACAGGGGGCTGACAGGGGGCTGACAGGGGGCTGACAGGGGGCTGACAGGGGGCTGACAGGTGGCTGACAGGTGGCTGACAGGTGGCTGACAGGGGGCTGACAGGTGGCTGACAGGGGGCTGACAGGTGGCTGAAAGGGGAGCTGACAGGGGGCTGACAGGTGGCTGACAGGGGGCTGACAGGTGGCAAACAGGTGGCAGACAGGTGGCTGACAGGGGGCTGACAGGGGGCTGACAGGTGGCTAACAGGTGGCAAACAGGTGGCTAACAGGTGGCAGACAGGGGGCTGACAGGTGGCTGACAGGGGGCTGACAGGGGGCTGACAGGTGGCTGACAGGTGGCTGACAGGGGGCTGACAGGTGGCTGACAGGTGGCTGACAGGGGGCTGACAGGGGGCTGACAGGTGGCTGACAGGTGGCTGACAGGGGGCTAACAGGTGGCTAACAGGGGGCTAACAGGTGGCTGACAGGTGGCTGACAGGTGGCTGACAGGGGGCTGACAGGTGGCTGACAGGGGGCTGACAGGTGGCTGACAGGTGGCTGACAGGGGGCTGACAGGTGGCTGACAGGTGGGTGACAGGTGGCTGACAGGGGGCTGACAGGGGGCTGACAGGTGGCTGACAGGTGGCTGACAGGTGGCTGACAGGTGGCTGACAGGTGGCTGACAGGGGGCTGACAGGGGGCTGACAGGTGGCTGACAGGTGGCTGACAGGGGGCTAACAGGTGGCTGACAGGTGGGTGACAGGTGGCTAACAGGTGGCTAACATGTGGCTGACAGGTGGCTGACAGGTGGCTGACAGGTGGCTGACAGGGGGCTAACAGGTGGCTAACAGGTGGCTAACAGGTGGCTGACAGGTGGCTGACAGGGGGCTGACAGGTGGCTAACAGGTGGGTGACAGGTGGCTAACAGGTGGCTAACATGTGGCTAGCATGTGCTTCTGGCCTGCACTGAGCACTGCCAGCACAAATATCAATGGATTTCTTTGGGAAATGGCTCATTTTGAAGAGAATAGTCATTAGGATTAAGGGAACAGAACTGGAATTACCTAAAAGTTTGTTCACAAGAAGATTTTCTCATGTGTGGAGTATTTTTTGGTAATTTCTGGCCGTGAAAATGGAAAATAATGAGCCAAATTTTCCAAAAAAAAAGAGTATTTTGTTGAAATTTTTGTTGAATTATATTTTACTTGAGTATTTTGGACCAAACACATCCATTCAACCTATGATTGGACCATAAATAATGTAATATGGATAAGAAATGCTTAATTTTAATGCTTGATTTTCATGTTTTTTTAATTTTTCTGTCCTTAATTAATGTTTTGATTGATGTGATGATGCTCCAGGACTGGAATAGATGTTTTGGGGAGAAGTGACTGTTTAAAAATCTGTGCCACATGTTTATATTGGTCGAAATATACTGTATGCAAGTCAATGGAACTGGAGTCCTGAACAGCATCCAGACAAACACACATGTGCTCCGGCCTTTTCAAATCACAGAGTCACGGAGAGTCACTGGCACAAGTCACAAACAGCAGGTCAGAAGTGTTTGTGGAGCTTTGGTCAGAAGTATCTTACCTGTGGTCATCTCCGAGGTCAGCTGCTGCAGCGCGCACAGGTGTCCTAATGAGCCTCACCTGTTTCCTTCAGCTCACCCCTGCCTTCAGAATAAAAGTCTGCTTCCTGTCTGACAAACTTTCACAACAAATGGCCAGTGTTGGGCAACTTCCTCTAAAGCCGGGGTGCCAAAAGTGGGGCAGAGAGTGACCTACTTTTGCGCTGTGTGTGGTTAATACTGACTCTCTCCCATTCGTTCTCAATGGTAAATATGGATGCAGTACACTGTTTGGCCACCAGCGTCAAAATGGGGGCGCTGTTTCACTCCTTTCTCAAAGCTAAGGAAACACTGTTGTGGAGTCTGGTTTTTGTCACAGAGCCTTGACGTCATCAAAGGTTCATGTTAAAAAGTGACTTATGAAAGAATGTGCTGAACTGACACTTTCAAAATGATCTAATGTCACATTTTCATCGAGTTCATGAATGAATGAGGTAAAGTCTCTGAAGCAGCTGCAGGTACAGATGTTGTTTTTTTATATTTTGCACTATATTGCTGTAATTGTTGATTTTGTTCAACTAAAATGTCCATAGTTAACATGAGTTTTAATAGAATCAAATGCCCCATAACAACACATCTTCACAATAACCTTAACCAAGCACATTGTCTTCAGTTCAGCTTTACCCAAATCTAGAAGCTTCTTGACTCGTTTGAAAGCTCAGACCTGCAAACCTGATCCAAACTGTTTTGTTGTTTTTTATTGTGTTATTGTTGCTTTTCCGGTGCATTTTCAGATCTAGTTTTGACGCTTTTTTAAAGAAGCTTTTAGATTTGGGTAAAGCCAGACTGGAGAGAAAGTGCTCGGTTCAGTCTGTCAATAGTTTACACTGTTGTTCGTGTAGCCGGGCTTCATTTTAGCATTTACCTCTGAATATAGCAACTCTTAATGATGTAGCATAGCATAGCATAGCATAGCATAGCATAGCATAGCATAGCATAGCATAGCATAGCATAGCATAGCATTTATTAAAATCAGTTTTGAAAGTTGAGTTTGAAAAGTCCGTATCTATATGTTTTTATTTTCCTTCGTTGTTACAGTCGTCGTGTTGCCGTGGCGACAGTAATGAAGGAAAGTCTTCCTTAAATCTTCTTCTTGTGTTTACTGAGTGTTTTAAAGCGGGGTATTCTGCAAAATGTACTTTTTCCAGCTTTCCATCATGTTATTCTGTCACTCCCTCATTAAAAACATGGCTGAAGTGTTGCCTTGGCACATTCACGTATTTCTGAGTAATCTGTAAAAACTCTGATGGCGGCCATTTTGAGTAATCTGTAAAAACTCTGATGGCGGCCATTTTGGGTAATCTGTAAAAACTCTGATGGCGGCCATTTTGGGTAATCTGTAAAAACTCTGATGGCGGCCATTTTGAGTAATCTGTAAAAACTCTGATGGCGGCCATTTTGAGTAATCTGTAAAAACTCTGATGGCGGCCATTTTGGGTAATCTGTAAAAACTCTGATGGCGGCCATTTTAGGGACAGGTTTGCCTGAGTCCTCCTAGGAACGCCCCCACCTCCTGGAGACGCCTCCGAGCTTTGGTCACCAGCCGAGTAACCAACCACTGCTCCTCAGCAGAACCCCCTCCCCACTGATGCCACAGACAGCGTGTGGAGGGGGCGTGTCTAAAGGCTCAGAGGTTCTTAAAGAGACAGAGGCCTATTTCAAGACAT
This sequence comes from Gobius niger, assembly GCF_951799975.1. Lineage (NCBI taxonomy): Eukaryota > Metazoa > Chordata > Actinopteri > Gobiiformes > Gobiidae > Gobius > Gobius niger. The sequence goes on along the minus strand of NW_027639274.1, from coordinate 85,599 downwards.
TCACTACAGCCATTTTGAGAGAGACATTTTATACAAGGCAGTTATTCTAATTTACTGCATTTACAGACCAACAGAAGGTTTGTCATTATTGTAGTGTGATATAGACTGGTGCTATGGGGCTGACAAAAGCAGAACACCCCCTCTTTAAAGCAGAACACCCCCTCTTTAAAGCAGAACACCCCCTCTTTAAAGCAGAACACCCCCTCTTTAAAGCAGAACACCCCCTCTTTAAAGCAGAACACCCCCTCTTTAAAGCAGAACACCCCCTCTTTAAAGCAGAACACCCCCTCTTTAACCTCTTAACTCCCGCCTGAACCGAGAGGATCTTTTTCCTCACGTCAGATTTTTTTTCCATCATTTTTTTGTTGGGTATTCAACTCATTATTGTAACTTTCTTGTCATTTTTTTGCCACATTTTTGTCATTTTTTTGTCAATTTTTGTCAAATTTTTTGTCATTTTTTCGTAAATTTTTTGTCCATTTTTCATCAATTTTTCGTCACTTTTTTGTCACATTTCCATCATTGTTTTCGTCTCATTTTATACAAGGCAGTTTTTCTAATTTACTGCATTTACAGACCAACAGAAGGTTTGTCATCATTGTAGTGAGATATAGACTGGTGCTGTGGGGCTGACAAAAGCAGAACACCCCCTCTTTAAAGCAGAACACCCCCTCTTTAAAGCAGAACACCCCCTCTTTAAAGCAGAACACCCCCTCTTTAAAGCAGAACCCCCCCTCTTTAAAGCAGAACACCCCCTCTTTAAAGCAGAACACCCCCTCTTTAAAGCAGAACACCCCCTCTTTAATGCAGAACACCCCCTCTTTAAAGCAGAACACCCCCTCTTTAAAGCAGAACACCCCCTCTTTAAAGCAGAACACCCCCTCTTTAAAGCAGAACACCCCCTCTTTAAAGCAGAACACCCCCTCTTTAAAGCAGAACACCCCCTCTTTAAAGCAGAACACCCCCTCTTTAAAGCAGAACACCCCCTCTTTAAGGTGATCTGTTTCCTGGTTTCCTTTATTAGTAACAAGAGTGCGGTCCCCGTACCCCTGGTTGGGACACACTGTTATAACTGCACTGGTTTGAAACAGACGGAGACGGAACGACAGCTTTAAAGGAATCTTTATTTTGCAGGTGTAACAGTCACATGATGTCCACCACCTCCTCGCCGCAGAGCCACCTCCTCGCCACCTCCTCGCCGCAGAGCCACCTCCTCGCCGCCTCCTCGCCGCCACAGAGCCACCTCCTCGCCGCCTCCTCGCCGCCACAGAGCCACCTCCTCGCCGCCTCCTCGCCGCCACAGAGCCACCTCCTCGCCACCTCCTCGCCACCACAGAGCCACCTCCTCGCCGCCACAGAGCCGCCTCCTCGCCGCCACAGAGCCACCTCCTCGCCGCCTCCTCGCCGCCACAGAGCCACCTCCTCGCCACCTCCTCGCCGCCACAGAGCCACCTCCTCGCCACCACAGAGCCACCTCCTCGCCGCCACAGAGCCGCCTCCTCGCCGCCACAGACCTGAAGCTCAGCTGAAGGGCCTGGTCACCCGGGGCGAATGAGTGAGTGTGAGTGGTGGCAGGGGCCGATGGCGCAGACTGGTCGCCTCGCTTCCGTCAGTCTACCCCAGGGCAGCTGTGGCTACAATAGCTTACCACCACCGAGTATGGAGTGAACGAATAGTGCAATGTAAAGTATCTTTGAGTGTCCAGAAAAAAACACACACACACACACACACACACACACACACACACACACACACACACACACACACACACACACACACACACACACACACACACACACACACACACACACACACACACACACACACACACACACACACACACACAGCATTATGTGTGTGTGACTCTGAGGCTCTAAACCAGGGGGAGGCTCTGGCCCTCGCGATGATTTTGAGAAACATAATCACACAAATCAAGAGTACTTTTAACATTATTAGAGTTAAATGGGAGAAAAAAAGGCAGAAATACTGTCGAATGAGGTCATATATTATGAACAACACTGACATTTGAAAGAAATGCACTGGAAAAAGAATAATCGTTATAAGGAGTAAATGACATAAATCTACTTGAATTCAGAGATTAAATCTAAGGTTTGAGTATTTGTTCTGGTTTTAGACGAGACAAAACCTCTAGTATTAGTTATTCTCTTAATTCAGATAATTTTGTGTCATTTCAAGTGAAAAAACAATTATTTGTCTGATTACAAGTGGGTTTTATTCTTGTTCCGTCGGCGCTACAGCGTTTGTATCTTGGATTAGTTCAAACCGACTCAAATTCAACAGAAGAAATAGAAGAACTTTAATCCAAGCAAGCATTTATCTCCTTTAAGATGGTAGTTTTTCCAGTGTTGGTCTCCCTGATGTTGATGCTGTTCCTCCGAGTCACCACTAGATGGGGATGGCGCTCCTGTAAAGACACGGCTCAAATGTGTGACTGAAGTGTCTTTATAAGAAACAGAGAAACATCCAGGCACGTCCCCTTCCTCCAGCTCCACCTCCGCTGCGTTTCATCCACGATTAAACCCGAATAAACCCGAATAAACCTGAATAAACCAGAGTAAACCAGAGTAAACCAGAGTAAACCTGCACAAACCTGACCCCGTTTCCCGGAGCGTCTGTTTTCAGTTTCCTTCAGGCCTGAGTCACCGGCACAAATAAACCCGTACGTTTGTTGCTAAATGTTGACAGGAACGTAATGAAAATTATGTAAATGAGGAGAAACGGGGGTTTGTTTGTGCGAAGCGAGAGAAATGAAAGAGGCGTCTGGAGTTCGCTGAAGCAACGCCATAAAAGCAACGCCACAAACACAGGCCTGAATGTAAAACAATCAGAGGCAGAAGGTCAGGGAGTTTGGAGACGCACGAGCCTCGAAAGCGGAAAGAAAACAACGTTTGGAGAAAACGCATCGTCTCCGACAACAGGAAATGCCGATCGAAAAATCATCTTTAAGAAGGAAACTCTCGGTAGGTCAAAGGTTATTTATAAATCACATTTTAACCTCTTACCGCCCGCCTAAACCACATGCATTCTGTCCTCTTTGGCTGTTATATAGGGCTGTGTAACACCTCATTTGAAAGCTAAGACCCACAAAACTCTTTTTCCTCGCGTTGTTGCTGTGTTGTGCCACCGTTTATTTTTTCGTTTTTTTTCTCATTTTTGTCACATTTTTGTTGAATTTTTGTCATTTTTTTGTTGAATTTTTGTCATTTTTTTGTTGAATTTTTGTCATTTTTTTGTTGAATTTTTGTCATTTTTTTGTTGAATATTTGTCATTTTTTTGTTGAATCTTTGTCATTTTTTTGTCTTTTTTTTTTTTTGAATCTTCGTCATTTTTTTGTCTTTTTTTGTTGAATCTTTGTCATTTCTTTGTTGAATCTTTGTCATTTTTTTGTTGAATTTTTGTCATTTTTTTGTCATTTTTTTGTTGAATCTTTGTCATTTTTTTGTCATTTTTTTGTTGAATTTTTGTCATTTTTTTGTCATTTTTTTGTTGAATCTTTGTCATTTTTTTGTTGAATTTTTGTCATTTTTTTGTCATTTTTTTGTTGAATCTTTTTTTTGTTGAATTTTTGTCATTTTTTTTGTTGATTTTTTTTTTATTTTTTTTGTCATTTTTTTGTTGAATTTTTGTTGAATTTTTGTCTTCTTTTTTTTTGAGTTTTTGAGTTTTTGTCACATCTTTGTTGCGTTTACATCCTGGTTTTCTTCTCATTTTTGTGCCTGTTTTGGTGCTTTTTCCCAGAAGCTTTTGGATTGGGGTAAAGCCAAACTGGAGAAAATGTGCTCGGTTCAGGCGGGAGTTCAGGGGTTTTAAATGGTAAATGGTCTCAACTTATAAAGCGCTTTTCCACCTACATTAGGCCCTCAAAGCGCTTTACAGCAAGGATCCACTCACCCATTCATGCTCTCATTCATACACCAGTGTACGCAGACACTGGGGGCAATGTGGGTGAAGTGTCTTGCCCGAGGACACAACGACAGTGTGCACTTTCAGGAGGTGGGATTTTGAGATTCGTTTTCCGCCTGAACTTTAATTTATTTCAAACAGAGACTTATAAATAACGTCTTACTCGCGTTTCCGTCTCAGGAACTAAACGCTGGCCCCGTTTCTCCCGCGGCTTCATAAATAAAGCAGTGGCCTTTGCGTCTGGTGTCAGCGGCGCGTCAGCGTCATGGCGGCGGCGGCGGCGGCGGCGGCGGCGGCGCTGGCGCTGGCGCTCTGACTCTGACTGGTTCTGTCATTAGCGGAGCAGAAACAGCCGCGAGACACAGGAAAGGACACGGTAAAAATAGGCCAATTAGAGACGAGACGAGCGCGAAGAGCAGAGAGAGAGAGAGGACACAACATGTACAACAGGAGACACAACATGTACAACAGGAGACACAACATGTACAACAGGAGGCACAACATGTACAACAGGAGACTCAACATGTACAACAGGAGACACAACAGGAGACACAACATGTACAACAGGAGACACAACAGGAGACACAACATGTACAACAGGAGACACAACAGGAGACACAACAGGAGACACAACATGTACAACAGAAGACACAACAGGAGACACAACAGGAGACACAACATGTACAACAGGAGACACAACAGGAGACACAACATGTACAACAGGAGACACAACAGGAGACACAACATGTACAACAGAAGACACAACAGGAGACACAACAGGAGACACAACATGTACAACAGGAGACACAACAGGAGACACAACATGTACAACAGGAGACACAACATGTACAACAGGAGGCACAACATGTACAACAGGAGACACAACAGGAGACACAACATGTACAACAGGAGACACAACAGGAGACACAACATGTACAACAGGAGACACAACATGTACAACAGGAGACACAACATGTACAACAGGAGACACAACATGTACAACAGGAGACACAACATGTACAACAGGAGACACAACATGTACAACAGGAGACACAACATGTACAACAGGAGACACAACAGGAGACACAACATGTACAACAGGAGACACAACATGTACAACAGGAGACACAACATGTACAACAGGAGACACAACATGTACAACAGGAGACACAACATGTACAACAGGAGACACAACATGTACAACAGGAGACACAACAGGAGACACAACATGTACAACAGGAGACACAACATGTACAACAGGAGACACAACATGTACAACAGGAGACACAACATGTACAACAGGAGACACAACATGTACAACAGGAGACACAACATGTACAACAGGAGACACAACATGTACAACAGGAGACACAACATGTACAACAGGAGACACAACATGTACAACAGGAGGCACAACATGTACAACAGGAGGCACAACATGTACAACAGGAGACACAACATGTACAACAGGAGACACAACATGTACAACAGGAGGCACAACATGTACAACAGGAGACACAACATGTACAACAGGAGACACAACATGTACAACAGGAGACACAACATGTACAACAGGAGACACAACATGTACAACAGGAGACACAACATGTACAACAGGAGACACAACATATACAACAGGAGACACAACAGGAGACACAACATGTACAACAGGAGACACAACATGTACAACAGGAGACACAACAGGAGACACAACATGTACAACAGGAGACACAACATGTACAACAGGAGACACAACAGGAGACACAACATGTACAACAGGAGACACAACATGTACAACAGGAGACACAACATGTACAACAGGAGACACAACATGTACAACAGGAGACACAACATGTACAACAGGAGACACAACAGGTACAACAGGAGACACAACATGTACAACAGGAGACTCAACAGGAGACACAACAGGAGACACAACATGTACAACAGGAGACACAACATGTACAACAGGAGACACAACATGTACAACAGGAGACACAACATGTACAACAGGAGACACAACATGTACAACAGGAGACTCAACAGGAGACACAACATGCACAACAGGAGACACAACATGTACAACAGGAGACACAACATGTACAACAGGAGACACAACATGTACAACAGGAGACACAACATGTACAACAGGAGACACAACATGTACAACAGGAGACACAACATGTACAACAGGAGACACAACATGTACAACAGGAGACACAACAGGAGACACAACATGTACAACAGGAGACACAACATATACAACAGGAGACACAACAGGAGACACAACATGTACAACAGGAGACACAACATGTACAACAGGAGACACAACATGTACAACAGGAGACACAACATGTACAACAGGAGACACAACATGTACAACAGGAGACACAACATGTACAACAGGAGGCACAACATGTACAACAGGAGACACAACAGGTACAACAGGAGACACAACAGGAGACACAACATGTACAACAGGAGACACAACAGGTACAACAGGAGACACAACAGGAGACACAACATGTACAACAGGAGACACAACATGTACAACAGGAGGCACAACATGTACAACAGGAGACACAACATGTACAACAGGAGGCACAACATGTACAACAGGAGGCACAACATGTACAACATGAGACACAACATGTACAACAGGAGACACAACATGTACAACAGGAGACACAACAGGAGACACAACATATACAACAGGAGACAAAACATGTACAACAGGAGACACAACATGTACAACAGGAGACACAACATGTACAACAGGAGACACAACAGGTACAACAGGAGACACAACATGTACAACAGGAGACACAACATGTACAACAGGAGACACAACATGTACAACAGGAGACACAACATATACAACAGGAGACACAACATGTACAACAGGAGACACAACATGTACAACAGGAGACACAACATGTACAACAGGAGACACAACATATACAACAGGAGACACAACATGTACAACAGGAGACACAACATGTACAACAGGAGACACAACATGTACAACAGGAGACACAACAGGAGACACAACATGTACAACAGGAGACACAACATGTACAACAGGAGACACAACATGTACAACAGGAGACACAACATGTACAACAGGAGACACAACAGGAGACACAACATGTACAACAGGAGACACAACATGTACAACAGGAGACACAACATGTACAACAGGAGACACAACATGTACAACAGGAGACACAACATGTACAACAGGAGACACAACATATACAACAGGAGACACAACATGTACAACAGGAGACACAACATATACAACAGGAGACACAACATGTACAACAGGAGACACAACATGTACAACAGGAGACACAACATGTACAACAGGAGACACAACAGGAGACACAACATGTACAACAGGAGACACAACATGTACAACAGGAGACACAACATGTACAACAGGAGACACAACATGTACAACAGGAGACACAACATGTACAACAGGAGAAACAACAGGAGACACAACATGTACAACAGGAGACACAACATGTACAACAGGAGACACAACATGTACAACAGGAGACACAACAGGAGACACAACATGTACAACAGGAGACACAACATGTACAACAGGAGACACAACATGTACAACAGGAGACACAACATGTACAACAGGAGACACAACATGTACAACAGGAGACACAACAGGAGACACAACATGTACAACAGGAGGCACAACATGTACAACAGGAGACACAACATGTACAACAGGAGACACAACATGTACAACAGGAGACACAACATGTACAACAGGAGACACAACATGTACAACAGGAAACACAACATATACAACAGGAGGCACAACATGTACAACAGGAGACACAACATGTACAACAGGAGACACAACATGTACAACAGGAGACACAACATGTACAACAGGAGACACAACATGTACAACAGGAGACACAACATGTACAACAGGAGACACAACAGGAGACACAACATGTACAACAGGAGACACAACATGTACAACAGGAGACACAACAGGAGACACAACATGTACAACAGGAGGCACAACATGTACAACAGGAGACACAACATGTACAACAGGAGACACAACATGTACAACAGGAGACACAACATGTACAACAGGAGACACAACAGGAGACACAACATGAACAACAGGAGGCACAACATGTACAACAGGAGACACAACATGTACAACAGGAGACACAACATGTACAACAGGAGACACAACATGTACAACAGGAGGCACAACATGTACAACAGGAGACACAACATGTACAACAGGAGGCACAACATGTACAACAGGAGACACAACATGTACAACAGGAGGCACAACATGTACAACAGGAGACACAACATGTACAACAGGAGACACAACAGGAGACACAACAGGAGACACAACATGTACAACAGGAGACACAACATGTACAACAGGAGACAAAACAGGTACAACAGGAGACACAACAGGAGACACAACATGTACAACAGGAGACACAACAGGTACAACAGGAGACACAACATGTACAACAGGAGACACAACAGGAGACACAACATGTACAACAGGAGACACAACAGGTACAACAGGAGACACAACAGGTACAACAGGAGACACAACATGTACAACAGGAGACACAACATGTACAACAGGAGACACAACAGGAGACACAACATGTACAACAGGAGACACAACATGTACAACAGGAGACACAACAGGAGACACAACATGTACAACAGGAGACACAACATGTACAACAGGAGACACAACATGTACAACAGGAGACACAACATGTACAACAGGAGTCACAACATGTACAACAGGAGACACAACATGTACAACAGGAGGCACAACAGGTACAACAGGAGACACAACAGGAGACACAACATGTACAACAGGAGACACAACAGGTACAACAGGAGACACAACAGGAGACACAACATGTACAACAGGAGACACAACAGGAGACACAACATGTACAACAGGAGACACAACAGGTACAACAGGAGACACAACAGGAGACACAACATGTACAACAGGAGACACAACAGGTACAACAGGAGACACAACAGGAGACACAACATGTACAACAGGAGACACAACAGGTACAACAGGAGACACAACATGTACAACAGGAGACACAACAGGAGACACAACATGTACAACAGGAGACACAACATGTACAACAGGAGACACAACATGTACAACAGGAGACACAACATATACAACAGGAGACACAACATGTACAACAGGAGACACAACAGGAGACACAACATATACAACAGGAGACACAACAGGAGACACAACATATACAACAGGAGACACAACAGGAGACACAACATGTACAACAGGAGACACAACAGGAGACACAACATGTACAACAGGAGACACAACATGTACAACAGGAGACACAACAGGAGACACAACATGAACAACAGGAGGCACAACATGTACAACAGGAGACACAACATGTACAACAGGAGACACAACATGTACAACAGGAGACACAACATGTACAACAGGAGACACAACATGTACAACAGGAGACACAACATGTACAACAGGAGACACAACATGTACAACATGAGACACAACATGTACAACAGGAGGCACAACATGTACAACAGGAGACACAACATGTACAACAGGAGACACAACATGTACAACAGGAGACACAACATGTACAACAGGAGACACAACATGTACAACAGGAGGCACAACATGTACAACAGGAGGCACAACATGTACAACAGGAGGCACAACATGTACAACAGGAGACACAACATGTACAACAGGAGACACAACATGTACAACAGGAGACACAACATGTACAACAGGAGACACAACATGTACAACATGAGACACAACATGTACAACAGGAGGCACAACATGTACAACAGGAGACACAACAGGAGACACAACAGGAGGCACAACATGTACAACAGGAGACACAACATGTACAACAGGAGACACAACAGGAGACACAACAGGAGACACAACATGTACAACAGGAGACACAACATGTACAACAGGAGACAAAACAGGAGACACAACAGGAGACACAACATGTACAACAGGAGACACAACAGGTACAACAGGAGACACAACATGTACAACAGGAGGCACAACAGGAGACACAACAGGAGACACAACAGGAGACACAACATGTACAACAGGAGTCACAACATGTACAACAGGAGACACAACATGTACAACAGGAGACACAACATGTACAACAGGAGACACAACATGTACAACAGGAGACACAACATGTACAACAGGAGACACAACAGGAGACACAACATGTACAACAGGAGACACAACATGTACAACAGGAGACACAACATGTACAACAGGAGACACAACATGTACAACAGGAGACACAACATGTACAACAGGAGACACAACAGGAGACACAACAGGTACAACAGGAGACACAACAGGAGACACAACATGTACAACAGGAGTCACAACATGTACAACAGGAGACACAACATGTACAACAGGAGGCACAACAGGTACAACAGGAGACACAACAGGAGACACAACAGGTACAACAGGAGGCACAACATGTACAACAGGAGACACAACATGTACAACAGGAGGCACAACAGGTACAACAGGAGACACAACAGGAGACACAACAGGAGACACAACATGTACAACAGGAGACACAACAGGAGACACAACATGTACAACAGGAGACACAACAGGTACAACAGGAGACACAACAGGAGACACAACATGTACAACAGGAGACACAACAGGTACAACAGGAGACACAACAGGAGACACAACATGTACAACAGGAGACACAACATGTACAACAGGAGACACAACATGTACAACAGGAGACACAACATATACAACAGGAGACACAACATGTACAACAGGAGACACAACAGGAGACACAACATATACAACAGGAGACACAACAGGAGACACAACATATACAACAGGAGACACAACAGGAGACACAACATGTACAACAGGAGACACAACAGGAGACACAACATGTACAACAGGAGACACAACAGGAGACACAACATGTACAACAGGAGACACAACATGTACAACAGGAGACACAACAGGAGACACAACATGAACAACAGGAGGCACAACATGTACAACAGGAGACACAACATGTACAACAGGAGACACAACATGTACAACAGGAGACACAACATGTACAACAGGAGACACAACATGTACAACAGGAGACACAACATGTACAACAGGAGACACAACATGTACAACATGAGACACAACATGTACAACAGGAGGCACAACATGTACAACAGGAGACACAACATGTACAACAGGAGACACAACATGTACAACAGGAGACACAACATGTACAACAGGAGGCACAACATGTACAACAGGAGGCACAACATGTACAACAGGAGGCACAACATGTACAACAGGAGACACAACATGTACAACAGGAGACACAACATGTACAACAGGAGACACAACATGTACAACAGGAGACACAACATGTACAACATGAGACACAACATGTACAACAGGAGGCACAACATGTACAACAGGAGACACAACATGTACAACAGGAGGCACAACATGTACAACAGGAGGCACAACATGTACAACATGAGACACAACATGTACAACAGGAGGCACAACATGTACAACAGGAGGCACAACATGTACAACAGGAGACACAACATGTACAACAGGAGACACAACAGGAGACACAACATGTACAACAGGAGACACAACAGGAGACACAACAGGAGACACAACATGTACAACAGGAGACACAACAGGTACAACAGGAGACACAACAGGTACAACAGGAGACACAACATGTACAACAGGAGACACAACAGGAGACACAACATGTACAACAGGAGACACAACAGGAGACACAACATGTACAACAGGAGACACAACAGGAGACACAACATGTACAACAGGAGACACAACACATACAACAGGAGACACAACATGTACAACAGGAGACACAACAGGAGACACAACATGTACAACAGGAGACACAACATGTACAACAGGAGACACAACATGTACAACAGGAGACACAACATGTACAACAGGAGACACAACAGGAGACACAACATGTACAACAGGAGACACAACATGTACAACAGGAGACACAACATGTACAACAGGAGACACAACATGTACAACAGGAGACACAACAGGAGACACAACATGTACAACAGGAGACACAACATGTACAACAGGAGACACAACATGTACAACAGGAGACACAACAGGAGAAACAACATGTACAACAGGAGACACAACATGTACAACAGGAGACACAACATGTACAACAGGAGACACAACATGTACAACAGGAGACACAACAGGAGACACAACATGTACAACAGGAGACACAACATGTACAACAGGAGACACAACATGTACAACAGGAGACACAACATGTACAACAGGAGACACAACAGGAGACACAACATGTACAACAGGAGACACAACATGTACAACAGGAGTCACAACATGTACAACAGGAGACACAACATGTACAACAGGAGGCACAACAGGTACAACAGGAGACACAACAGGTACAACAGGAGACACAACAGGAGACACAACATGTACAACAGGAGACACAACAGGTACAACAGGAGACACAACAGGAGACACAACATGTACAACAGGAGACACAACAGGTACAACAGGAGACACAACAGGAGACACAACATGTACAACAGGAGACACAACATGTACAACAGGAGACACAACATGTACAACAGGAGACACAACATATACAACAGGAGACACAACATGTACAACAGGAGACACAACAGGAGACACAACATATACAACAGGAGACACAACAGGAGACACAACATATACAACAGGAGACACAACAGGAGACACAACATGTACAACAGGAGACACAACAGGAGACACAACATGTACAACAGGAGACACAACATGTACAACAGGAGACACAACAGGAGACACAACATGTACAACAGGAGACACAACATGTACAACAGGAGACACAACAGGAGACACAACATGAACAACAGGAGGCACAACATGTACAACAGGAGACACAACATGTACAACAGGAGACACAACATGTACAACAGGAGACACAACAGGAGACACAACATGTACAACAGGAGACACAACAGGAGACACAACATGTACAACAGGAGACACAACATGTACAACAGGAGACACAACATGTACAACAGGAGACACAACATGTACAACAGGAGACACAACAGGAGACACAACATGTACAACAGGAGACACAACATGTACAACAGGAGACACAACATGTACAACAGGAGACACAACAGGAGAAACAACATGTACAACAGGAGACACAACATGTACAACAGGAGACACAACATGTACAACAGGAGACACAACATGTACAACAGGAGACACAACAGGAGACACAACATGTACAACAGGAGACACAACATGTACAACAGGAGACACAACATGTACAACAGGAGACACAACATGTACAACAGGAGACACAACAGGAGACACAACATGTACAACAGGAGACACAACATGTACAACAGGAGTCACAACATGTACAACAGGAGACACAACATGTACAACAGGAGGCACAACAGGTACAACAGGAGACACAACAGGTACAACAGGAGACACAACAGGAGACACAACATGTACAACAGGAGACACAACAGGTACAACAGGAGACACAACAGGAGACACAACATGTACAACAGGAGACACAACAGGTACAACAGGAGACACAACAGGAGACACAACATGTACAACAGGAGACACAACATGTACAACAGGAGACACAACATGTACAACAGGAGACACAACATATACAACAGGAGACACAACATGTACAACAGGAGACACAACAGGAGACACAACATATACAACAGGAGACACAACAGGAGACACAACATATACAACAGGAGACACAACAGGAGACACAACATGTACAACAGGAGACACAACAGGAGACACAACATGTACAACAGGAGACACAACATGTACAACAGGAGACACAACAGGAGACACAACATGTACAACAGGAGACACAACATGTACAACAGGAGACACAACAGGAGACACAACATGAACAACAGGAGGCACAACATGTACAACAGGAGACACAACATGTACAACAGGAGACACAACATGTACAACAGGAGACACAACATGTACAACAGGAGACACAACATGTACAACAGGAGACACAACATGTACAACAGGAGACACAACATGTACAACATGAGACACAACATGTACAACAGGAGGCACAACATGTACAACAGGAGACACAACATGTACAACAGGAGACACAACATGTACAACAGGAGACACAACAGGAGACTCAACATGTACAACAGGAGACACAACATGTACAACAGGAGGCACAACATGTACAACAGGAGGCACAACATGTACAACAGGAGGCACAACATGTACAACAGGAGACACAACAGGAGACACAACATGTACAACAGGAGGCACAACATGTACAACAGGAGACACAACAGGAGACACAACATGTACAACAGGAGGCACAACATGTACAACAGGAGACACAACATATACAACAGGAGACACAACATGTACAACAGGAGACACAACATGTACAACAGGAGACACAACATGTACAACAGGAGACCCAACATATACAACAGGAGACACAACATGTACAACAGGAGGCACAACATGTACAACAGGAGACACAACATGTACAACAGGAGACACAACATGTACAACAGGAGACACAACATGTACAACAGGAGGCACAACATGTACAACAGGAGACACAACATGTACAACAGGAGACACAACATGTACAACAGGAGACACAACATGTACAACAGGAGACACAACATGTACAACAGGAGACACAACATGTACAACAGGAGACACAACATGTACAACAGGAGACACAACAGCAGACACAACATGTACAACAGGAGACACAACATGTACAACAGGAGACACAACAGGAGACACAACATGTACAACAGGAGACTCAACATGTACAACAGGAGACACAACAGCAGACACAACATGTACAACAGGAGACACAACATGTACAACAGGAGACACAACAGGAGACACAACATGTACAACAGGAGACACAACATGTACAACAGGAGACACAACATGTACAACAGGAGACACAACATGTACAACAGGAGACACAACAGGAGACACAACATGTACAACAGGAGACACAACATGTACAACAGGAGACACAACATGTACAACAGGAGACACAACATGTACAACAGGAGACACAACATGTACAACAGGAGACACAACATGTACAACAGGAGACACAACATGTACAACAGGAGACACAACATGTACAACAGGAGACACAACATATACAACAGGAGACACAACATGTACAACGGGAGACACAACATGTACAACAGGAGACACAACATGTACAACAGGAGACACAACATGTACAACAGGAGACACAACATGTACAACAGGAGACACAACAGGAGACACAACAGGAGACACAACATGTACAACAGGAGACACAACATGTACAACAGGAGACACAACAGGAGACACAACAGGAGACACAACATGTACAACAGGAGACACAACATGTACAACAGGAGACACAACATGTACAACGGGAGACACAACATGTACAACAGGAGACACAACATGTACAACGGGAGACACAACATGTACAACAGGAGACACAACATGTACAACAGGAGACACAACAGGAGGCACAACATATACGACAGGAGACACAACATGTACAACTGGAGGCACAACATGTACAACAGGAGACACAACATGTACAACAGGAGACACAACATGTACAACAGGAGACACAACATGTACAACAGGAGACACAACAGGAGACACAACAGGAGACACAACATGTACAACGGGAGACACAACATATACAACAGGAGACACAACATGTACAACGGGAGACACAACATGTACAACAGGAGACACAACATGTACAACGGGAGACACAACATGTACAACAGGAGACACAACATGTACGACAGGAGACACAACATGTACGACAGGAGACACAACATGTACAACTGGAGGCACAACATGTACAACAGGAGACACAACATGTACAACAGGAGACACAACATGTACAACTGGAGGCACAACATGTACAACAGGAGACACAACATGTACAACAGGAGACACAACATGTACAACAGGAGACACAACATGTACAACAGGAGACACAACATGTACGACAGGAGACACAACATGTACAACAGGAGACACAACAGGAGACACAACATGTACAACAGGAGACACAACATGTACGACAGGAGACACAACATGTACAACAGGAGACACAACAGGAGACACAACATGTACAAAAGGAGACACAACATGTACAACAGGAGACACAACATGTACGACAGGAGACACAACATGTACAACAGGAGACACAACATGTACAACAGGAGACACAACATGTACAACAGGAGACACAACATGTACAACAGGAGACACAACAGGAGACACAACATGTACAACAGGAGACACAACATGTACAACAGGAGACACAACATGTACAACAGGAGACTCAACATGTACAACAGGAGACACAACAGGAGACACAACATGTACAACAGGAGACACAACATGTACAACAGGAGACACAACATGTACAACAGGAGACACAACATGTACAACAGGAGACACAACATGTACGACAGGAGACACAACATGTACGACAGGAGACACAACATGTACAACTGGAGGCACAACATGTACAACAGGAGACACAACATGTACAACAGGAGACACAACATGTACAACAGGAGACACAACATGTACAACAGGAGACACAACATGTACAACAGGAGACACAACATGTACAACAGGAGACACAACATGTACAACAGGAGACACAACAGGAGACACAACATGTACGACAGGAGACACAACATGTACAACAGGAGACACAACATGTACAACAGGAGACACAACATGTACAACAGGAGACACAACATGTACGACAGGAGACACAACATGTACGACAGGAGACACAACATGTACAACTGGAGGCACAACATGTACAACAGGAGACACAACATGTACAACAGGAGACACAACAGGAGACACAACATGTACAACAGGAGACACAACAGGAGACACAACATGTACAACTGGAGGCACAACATGTACAACAGGAGACACAACATGTACAACAGGAGGCACAACATGTACAACAGGAGACACAACATGTACAACAGGAGACACAACATGTACAACAGGAGACACAACATGTACAACAGGAGACACAACATGTACAACAGGAGACACAACAGGAGACACAACATGTACAACAGGAGACACAACAGGAGACACAACATATACAACAGGAGACACAACATGTACAACAGGAGACACAACATGTACAACAGGAGACACAACATGTACAACAGGAGGCACAACATGTACAACAGGAGACACAACATATACAACAGGAGACACAACATGTACAACAGGAGACACAACAGGAGACACAACATGTACAACAGGAGACACAACATGTACAACAGGAGACACAACATGTACAACAGGAGACACAACATGTACAACAGGAGACACAACAGGAGACACAACATGTACAACAGGAGACACAACAGGTACAACAGGAGACACAACATGTACAACAGGAGACACAACATGTACAACAGGAGACACAACAGGAGACACAACATGTACAACAGGAGACACAACATGTACAACAGGAGACACAACAGGAGACACAACATGTACAACTGGAGGCACAACATGTACAACAGGAGACACAACATGTACAACAGGAGACACAACATGTACAACAGGAGACACAACATGTACAACAGGAGACACAACATGTACAACAGGAGACACAACATGTACAACAGGAGACACAACATGTACAACAGGAAACACAACAGGAGACACAACAGGAGACACAACATGTACAACAGGAGACACAACATGTACAACAGGAGACACAACATGTACAACAGGAGACACAACATGTACAACAGGAGGCACAACATGTACAACAGGAGACACAACATGTACAACAGGAGACACAACATGTACAACAGGAGAGAATATTCTGTGTCTTTATAAAGACGTCAAAGTCACATCATGAAACATTTCAACAATAAATAATCGACCTAATTGTGAAAAATGACCAAAATAAAAAATGGGACAAACCCACTTCACCGACGCCCAGGCCTTAAACACTTGTTCCAGTGTCTCCTGCCTTCAGGGGAGGCCCGGCCCAGAGGGGAATCTATTGTACATGTTTTTAAAATCACCAAAACATCCATAACTCTAACCCAAACCACCAAGTCATCCATAACCTACCCTTCCATACTAACCTACCCATCCATACTAACCTACCCATCCATACTATCCATACTAACCTACCCATCCATACTAACCTACCCATCCATACTAACCTACCCATCCATACTAACCTACCCATCCATACTAACCTACCCATCCATACTAACCTACCCATCCATACTAACCTACCCATCCATACTAACCTACCCATCCATACTAACCTACCCATACTAACCTACCCATCCATACTAACCTACCCATCCATACTAACCTACCCATCCATACTAACCTACCCATCCATACTAACCTACCCATCCATACTAACCTACCCATCCATACTAACCTATCACTAACCTACCCATCCATACTAACCTACCCTTCCATACTAACCTATCACTAACCTACCCATCCATACTAACTTACCCATCCATACTAACCTATCACTAACCTACCCTTCCATACTAACCTACCCATCCATACTAACCTACCCATCCATACTAACCTATCACTAACCTACCCATCCATACTAACCTACCCATCCATACTAACCTATCACTAACCTACCCTTCCATACTAACCAACCCATCCATACTAACCTACCCATCCATACTAACCTATCACTAACCTACCCTTCCATACTAACCTACCCATCCATACTAACCTACCCATCCATACTAACCTACCCATCCATACTAACCTACCCATCCATACTAACCTATCACTAACCTACCCTTCCATACTAACCTACCCTTCCATACTAACCTACCCATCCATACTAATCTATCCATCCATACTAACCTACCCATCCATACTAACCTACCCTTCCATACTAACCTACCCATCCATACTAACCTACCCATCCATACTAACCTACCCTTCCATACTAACCTACCCATCCATACTAACCTACCCTTCCATACTAACCTACCCTTCCATACTAACCTACCCTTCCATACTAACCTACCCATCCATACTAATCTATCCATCCATACTAACCTACCCATCCATACTAACCTACCCTTCCATACTAACCTACCCATCCATACTAACCTACCCATCCATACTAACCTACCCTTCCATACTAACCTACCCATCCATACTAACCTACCCTTCCATACTAACCTACCCTTCCATACTAACCTACCCTTCCATACTAACCTACCCATCCATACTAACCTACCCATCCATACTAACCTACCCTTCCATACTAACCTACCCTTCCATACTAACCTACCCTTCCATACTAACCTACCCTTCCATACTAACCTACCCATCCATACTAACCTACCCATCCATACTAACCTACCCTTCCATACTAACCTACCCTTCCATACTAACCTACCCATCCATACTAACCTACCCTTCCATACTAACCTACCCTTCCATACTAACCTACCCTTCCATACTAACCTACCCATCCATACTAACCTACCCTTCCATACTAACCTACCCTTCCATACTAACCTACCCTTCCATACTAACCTACCCGTCCATACTAACCTACCCATCCATACTAACCATACTAACCAACCCATCCATACTAACCTACCCATCCATACTAACCATACTAACCTACCCTTCCATACTAACCTACCCATCCATACTAACCTACCCATCCATACTAACCTACCCTTCCATACTAACCTACCCATCCATACTAACCTACCCTTCCATGCTAACCTACCCTTCCATACTAACCTACCCATCCACACTAACCTACCCATCCATACTAACCTACCCTTTCATACTAACCTACCCTTCCATACTAACCTACCCTTTCATACTAACCTACCCATACTAACCTACCCATCCACACTAACCTACCCATCCATACTAACCTACCCTTTCATACTAACCTACCCTTCCATACTAACCTACCCTTTCATACTAACCTACCCATACTAACCTACCCATCCACACTAACCTACCCATCCATACTAACCTACCCATCCACACTAACCTACCCATCCATACTAACCTACCCTTCCATACTAACCTACCCATCCATACTAACCTACCCATCCATACTAACCTACCCATCCATACTAACCTACCCTTCCATACTAACCTACCCATCCATACTAACCTACCCATCCATACTAACCTACCCATCCATACTAACCTACCCTTCCATACTAACCTACCCATCCATACTAACCTACCCTTCCATACTAACCTACCCTTCCATACTAACCTACCCTTCCATACTAACCTACCCTTCCATACTAACCTATCACTAACCTACCCATCCATACTAACCTATCACTAACCTACCCATCCATACTAACCTACCCATCCATACTAACCTACCCTTCCATACTAACCTACCCTTCCATACTAACCTACCCTTCCATACTAACCTATCACTAACCTACCCATCCATACTAACCTATCACTAACCTACCCATCCATACTAACCTACCCATCCATACTAACCTACCCTTCCATACTAACCTACCCTTCCATACTAACCTACCCTTCCATACTAACCTACCCATCCATACTAACCTACCCATCCATACTAACCTACCCATCCATACTAACCTACCCATCCATACTAACCTACCCTTCCATACTAACCTACCCATCCATACTAACCTACCCTTCCATACTAACCTATCCATCCAAACTAACCTACCCATCCATACTAACCTATCCATCCATACTAACCTACCCGTCCATACTAACCTACCCTTCCATACTAACCTACCCATCCATACTAACCTATCCATCCATACTAACCTACCCATCCATACTAACCTATCCATCCATACTAACCTATCACTAACCTACCCATCCATACTAACCTACCCATCCATACTAACCTATCCATCCATACTAACCTACCCATCCATACTAACCTATCCATCCATACTAACCTACCCATCCATACTAACCTACCCATCCATACTAACCTATCACTAACCTACCCATCCATACTAACCTACCCATCCATACTAACCTATCCATCCATACTAACCTACCCTTCCATACTAACCTACCCATCCATACTAACCTACCCTTCCATACTAACCTACCCATCCATACTAACCTACCCATCCATACTAACCTACCCATCCATACTAACCTACCCTTCCATACTAACCTACCCATCCATACTAACCTACCCTTCCATACTAACCTACCCATCCATACTAACCTACCCATCCATACTAACCTACCCATCCATACTAACCTACCCATCCATACTAACCTACCTATCCATACTAACCTACCCATCCACACTAACCTACCCATCCATACTAACCTACCCATACTAACCTACCCATCCATACTAACCTACCCATCCACACTAACCTACCCATACTAACCTACCCATCCATACTAACCTACCCATACTAACCTACCCATCCATACTAACCTACCCATACTAACCTACCCATCCATACTAACCTACCCATCCATACTAACCTATCCATCCATACTAACCTACCCATACTAACCTACCCATCCATACTAACCTACCCATCCATACTAACCTATCCATCCATACTAACCTACCCATACTAACCTACCCATCCATACTAACCTACCCATCCATACTAACCTACCCATCCATACTAACCCACCTGTCCATCCTAACCTAGAAGAAGAAGATCTTTATTTCTACAGCTCCTTTCACAGACATGGTCACAAAGCACTTTACATGAGACAGTTGTACATTCACTCCACACTCGGTGTAAACTCTGTTTGTAGCTTCAGCGCCCCCTGGGGGAGACTGACAGAAGCGCTGTCGCAACACACGTCTGACACCACCATACATTCACTCACACATCATTCATCCTGGCCTATTGTACATGTTTTTAGTGGTAGGGGAAACCGGAGAACCCGGAGGAAACCTACGCAGACACGGGGAGAACATGCAAACTCCACACAGAAAGGCCCCGTGCAGGTGGGAATCGAACCCGGACCTTCTAGCTGTGAAGCGAGAGCCCTAACCACTGTGCCACCGTGCAGATAGATAGATAGATAGATAGATAGATAGATAGATAGATAGATAGATAGATAGATAGATAGATAGATAGATAGATAGATAGATAGATAGATAGATAGATAGATAGATAGATAGATAGATAGATAGATAGATAGATAGCAACACCAAGACTTCAACATCAGGAAAAAGGAACAGGAGAAACTAGAGAAACACCAGGGGCTCAGAGAAGAGCTGGAGAAAACCTGGAGGGTGAAGCATCAGTGGTGCCCGTGGTCGTTGGGGCACTCGGGGCAGTGACCCCCAAACTGGAGGAGTGGCTCCAGCAGATCCCAGGAAATACATCAGACATCTCGGTTCAGAAAAGATACTGCAGAACCCTCAAGCTCCCAGGCGGATGGGAGAGGACCCGAGCAGGAGAAAGAGACGCCCGCGGAGGAGGAGGAAGAGTTTATTTTTATTTTTATATATATATACTGTGTTTATATAGAGAGATACTATACCTCTCAAAAGTTTGGGGCCTTAAAATGTCCTTATTTTTGAAAGAAAAGCCTCTTCAATAAATCCTAAAACATGTTCCAGATGTTCATGTGGTGAAGCCTGTTGTAGTTTTTATGGAGCACCTACATCTGTGCAGAGGCCCTGTTTCACATTTCAAACTTCACCCTGAACATCTCCCCTGTTTCACTCGTTCAGATGTAAAACGTTCCCTCATCATCACAGCCAAACACTGATCTCACAGACCTGAACCCGGCTCCTGTGGATCCTCCAAAGTCCAGCTTCATCTTCAGACAAAGCGGCGGCTCCGGAGCAGGACGAGGCTTTAATTATTAAAATGGCGCTGACTAATAACCAGCGCCGCGGTAATGACGGCGCTCCCGAAATATCTCCAACACAAAGATCTGCGTCTGAGGCCGAGCCAGATCTAACGAGCTAATGTGGTTTCATATCAGGAGATTATTTATACCAATGTGCTGGAAAATATACAACGCTTCAGGCCAGATGTTCTGCACTTTCACCAGATGTTCACGATACTTCAATAAATGTGCTTTTAACACGACGAAAACGCGGCAAAAACACTTCAGAAATGTGACAAAAACACGGCAAAAAGCTGCACTCAGGTTCCTATCCATCCAACCTACCCGTCCATACAGGCGATTTGGGTAAAGCTGACGGGGTGTGAGGTTTATCAGATGAACATGGCAGCCAGAGAGTGAAGTCCAGCGGCGCCGGGTGAAGGTCATCAGTCTGCTCTTGGTTCCCGCTCTGACCGGTGACTTCTCTCTCGCCACAGCGAACACAGCGAGCCGTGGGCGAGCGAGCGACCGCCGGCGCCAACGCTATGTTTAACTCATGCAATTTCACACGGCGGCTCCACGCGCTTCGGGCCGTGGGCGGGAGGAGGGGGCTGCAGGAGGAGGCGAGGGCTGGAGGAGGAGGCGAGGGCTGGAGGACACTTCAGAAACATGAAGACATTTTTCTCATTTTTTTGTCACATTTTTGTCAGTTTTTTAATCTTTTTTTTTTTGTCACATTTTTATCACATTTTGTCAAATTTTTGTCATTTTTCGTCACATTTTTTGTCACATTTTTTGTCACATTTTTGTCATTTTTTTAATCATTTTTTTGGTCAAATTTTTGTCATTTTTTGTCACATTTTTATCACATTTTGTCAAATTTTTGTCATTTTTTGTCAAATTTTTTGTCACATTTTTGTCATTTTTTTAATCATTTTTTTTGTCAAATATTTGTCATTTTTTGTCACATTTTTATCACATTTTGTCAAATTTTTGTCATTTTTCGTCACATTTTTTGTCACATTTTTTGTCACATTTTTGTCATTTTTTTAATCATTTTTTTGGTCAAATTTTTGTCATTTTTTGTCACATTTTTATCACATTTTGTCAAATTTTTGTCATTTTTTGTCAAATTTTTTGTCACATTTTTGTCATTTTTTTAATCATTTTTTTTGTCAAATATTTGTCATTTTTTGTCACATTTTTATCACATTTTGTCAAATTTTTGTCATTTTTCGTCACATTTTTTGTCACATTTTTTGTCACATTTTTGTCATTTTTTTTTATCATTTTTTTGGTCAAATTTTTGTCATTTTTTGTCACATTTTGTCAAATTTTTGTCATTTTTTGTCAAATTTTTTGTCACATTTTTGTCATTTTTTTAATCATTTTTTTTGTCAAATATTTGTCATTTTTTGTCACATTTTTATCACATATTGTCAACTTTTTGTCATTTTTTGTCACATTTTTTGTCACATTTTTGTCATTTTTTTAATCATTTTTTTTGTCACATTTTTGTCATTTTTTTAATCATTTTTTTTGTCAAATTTTTGTCATTTTTTGTCACATTTTTTGTCACATTTTTGTCATTTTTTTAATCATTTTTTTGTCAAATTTTTGTCATTTTTTTAATCATTTTTTGTCACATTTTTGTCATTTTTTTAATCATTTTTTTTGTCAAATTTTTGTCATTTTTTGTCACATTTTTATCACATTTTGTCAAATTTTTGTCATTTTTTGTCACATTTTTTGTCACATTTTTGTCATTTTTTTAATCATTTTTTTTGTCACATTTTTGTCATTTTTTTAATCATTTTTTTTGTCACATTTTTGTCATTTTTTGTCACATTTTTGTCATTTTTTTAATCATTTTTTTTGTCAAATATTTGTCATTTTTTGTCACATTATTGTCATTTTTTTAATCATTTTTTTTGTCAACTTTTTGTCATTTTTTGTCACATTTTTTGTCACATTTTTGTCATTTTTTTAATCATTTTTTTTGTCACATTTTTGTCATTTTTTGTCACATTTTTGTCATTTTTTTAATCATTTTTTTTGTCAAATTTTTGTCATTTTTTGTCACATTTTTTGTCACATTTTTGTCATTTTTTTAATCATTTTTTTTGTCAAATATTTGTCACATTTGTCACATTTTTGGGTCATTTTTTTAATCCAATCTTTGTCATTTTTTTTGTCACATTTTTGTCATTTGTTTAACTCATGCAATTTCACACGGCGGCTCCACGCGCTTCGGGCCGTGGGCGGGAGGAGGGGGCTGCAGGAGGAGGCGAGGGCTGGAGGAGGAGGCGAGGGCTGGAGGACACTTCAGAAACATGAAGACATTTTTCTCATTTTTTTGTCACATTTTTGTCAGTTTTTTAATCTTTTTTTTTTTGTCACATTTTTATCACATTTTGTCAAATTTTTGTCATTTTTCGTCACATTTTTTGTCACATTTTTTGTCACATTTTTGTCATTTTTTTAATCATTTTTTTGGTCAAATTTTTGTCATTTTTTGTCACATTTTTATCACATTTTGTCAAATTTTTGTCATTTTTTGTCAAATTTTTTGTCACATTTTTGTCATTTTTTTAATCATTTTTTTTGTCAAATATTTGTCATTTTTTGTCACATTTTTATCACATTTTGTCAAATTTTTGTCATTTTTCGTCACATTTTTTGTCACATTTTTTGTCACATTTTTGTCATTTTTTTAATCATTTTTTTGGTCAAATTTTTGTCATTTTTTGTCACATTTTTATCACATTTTGTCAAATTTTTGTCATTTTTTGTCAAATTTTTTGTCACATTTTTGTCATTTTTTTAATCATTTTTTTTGTCAAATATTTGTCATTTTTTGTCACATTTTTATCACATTTTGTCAAATTTTTGTCATTTTTCGTCACATTTTTTGTCACATTTTTTGTCACATTTTTGTCATTTTTTTTTATCATTTTTTTGGTCAAATTTTTGTCATTTTTTGTCACATTTTGTCAAATTTTTGTCATTTTTTGTCAAATTTTTTGTCACATTTTTGTCATTTTTTTAATCATTTTTTTTGTCAAATATTTGTCATTTTTTGTCACATTTTTATCACATATTGTCAACTTTTTGTCATTTTTTGTCACATTTTTTGTCACATTTTTGTCATTTTTTTAATCATTTTTTTTGTCACATTTTTGTCATTTTTTTAATCATTTTTTTTGTCAAATTTTTGTCATTTTTTGTCACATTTTTTGTCACATTTTTGTCATTTTTGTAATCATTTTTTTGTCAAATTTTTGTCATTTTTTTAATCATTTTTTGTCACATTTTTGTCATTTTTTTAATCATTTTTTTTGTCAAATTTTTGTCATTTTTTGTCACATTTTTATCACATTTTGTCAAATTTTTGTCATTTTTTGTCACATTTTTTGTCACATTTTTGTCATTTTTTTAATCATTTTTTTTGTCACATTTTTGTCATTTTTTTAATCATTTTTTTTGTCACATTTTTGTCATTTTTTGTCACATTTTTGTCATTTTTTTAATCATTTTTTTTGTCAAATATTTGTCATTTTTTGTCACATTATTGTCATTTTTTTAATCATTTTTTTTGTCAACTTTTTGTCATTTTTTGTCACATTTTTTGTCACATTTTTGTCATTTTTTTAATCATTTTTTTTGTCACATTTTTGTCATTTTTTGTCACATTTTTGTCATTTTTTTAATCATTTTTTTTGTCAAATTTTTGTCATTTTTTGTCACATTTTTTGTCACATTTTTGTCATTTTTTTAATCATTTTTTTGTCAAATTTTTGTCATTTTTTTAATCATTTTTTGTCACATTTTTGTCATTTTTTTAATCATTTTTTTTGTCAAATTTTTGTCATTTTTTGTCACATTTTTATCACATTTTGTCAAATTTTTGTCATTTTTTGTCACATTTTTTGTCACATTTTTGTCATTTTTTTAATCATTTTTTTTGTCACATTTTTGTCATTTTTTTAATCATTTTTTTTGTCACATTTTTGTCATTTTTTGTCACATTTTTGTCATTTTTTTAATCATTTTTTTTGTCAAATTTTTGTCATTTTTTGTCACATTTTTTGTCACATTTTTGTCATTTTTTTAATCATTTTTTGTCACATTTTTGTCATTTTTTTAATCATTTTTTGTCACATTTTTGTCATTTTTTTAATCATTTTTTTTGTCAAATTTTTGTCATTTTTTGTCACATTTTTTGTCACATTTTTGTCATTTTTTTAATCATTTTTTTTGTCAAATTTTTGTCATTTTTTTAATCATTTTTTTTGTCAAATTTTTGTCATTTTTTGTCACATTTTTATCACATTTTGTCAAATTTTTGTCATTTTTTGTCACATTTTTATCACATTTTGTCAAATTTTTGTCATTTTTTGTCACATTTTTTGTCACATTTTTGTCATTTTTTTAATCATTTTTTTTGTCAAATTTTTGTCATTTTTTAAATCATTTTTTGTCACATTTTTGTCATTTTTTTAATCATTTTTTTTTGTCAAATATTTGTCACATTTGTCACATTTTTGGGTTATTTTTTTAATCCAATCTTTGTCATTTTTTTTGTCACATTTTTGTCATTTGTTTAACTCATGCAATTTCACACGGCGGCTCCACGCGCTTCGGGCCGTGGGCGGGAGGAGGGGGCTGCAGGAGGAGGCGAGGGCTGGAGGAGGAGGCGAGGGCTGGAGGAGGAGGCGAGGGCTGGAGGAGGAGGCTGGAGGAGGAGGAGGCGAGGGCTGGAGGACACTTCAGAAACATGTGACGCTGGAGAAGGACCAGGGTCTTCAGGACAGTGACAGTAGACTGAACATGACCGATCTGCACATGTTTAAAGCAGCACTAAGTAACTTATTTACCGTAATAAACCTCCCCGTCGTCCCTGTGGGGGTGATACAAGTGTTTATGGGATGATTGGAGGGTCTTTCATCGCCCCCTGGTGTCTCTGGACAGAAAAACATGTTTGCAACTTGACTGCCACCGGACCGGAGCCACCAATACACACTGATGGCATCACGAAGAAGAAGCTAACATGCTAACGGGCAAAGCTAACTGCGGGCTAGTGTCACTTTAAACAGTATTTACAGCCAAGTTTGAGTGAAAAAAAATATTTCTATTGTATAATTGGATGCACAGTAACCCTCTCTCCCTTCACCTTTCCTGTCAGTGTAGTATTTACTCTCCAAGACAATGAATAAGTTAAAAAATCGTAACTTGCTACGACACCTGCAGTTGCGCTCATGGCCTCTAGGGGGAGAGTTACTTAGTACTGCTTTAAGCTTCCAGAGGTTTCCTAACATCTGCTGAGCTTCTACATTTGAAATCACAGACTTAGACTTATTAGTTTTTTTGTGATTAATCCCAGTTTGGTTCAGCATCAGTGATGTTTCAGTCAGGTCCAGTTTCTGTCTGAGCCTGTTACAGAAATGCAAAATGTACAAATGTCATTTTAGTTTAATGCAGAAAAGCCCGACAGGAGCTGGAGCTGATCATGAGCTCCAGCAAAACATCAGCTTCAAACTGTTTTGTTCTGTGTTTATTTTCAATGACCCGTCAGAAAATAAATACATCAGTGAATGAGTCGACTCGGACACTTGTCCAGACTCTGGAGTGTCTGAGATCAGCTCAGATTCAGCTCATGTAAGTCTCTGACCTCTGACCTCAGGCCTGTTTCTGACCCACAGTTAGAACTGATGTGGTTTATATTTAATACTGTCAGTGTTGCTGTGATTATTTGCAGTATTTAATACATTTCCATATTCTGTATTTTTAATGTAACTGTGGCTCACGTGTCGCACATGTTCCTTAATAAAGATTAAATCATGGACCTGATGATGTGGCTCTGAGAGAAAAGGCTCCTCACTTTACTGCTGTTTGAACACTAATACATGTGTTCACTTTGCAAAGTCCTAAAGGTAAATATGTGAAGGTGCTTTTTGTGTTTCTGCTGCTGTAACTTTTCCTGCTCATGTTTAGCTGAACTGAAGTTTCTCCTCATGTTCTGAGTCTCCTCCTGGTTCAGAAGCTCCTCCCTCTCAGTCGCTGCTTTAGTTTCTCTATTGAATAAGGAAGGATTTGTGAGAAACAGATTCTCCTCGGTTACATAAGCGTTTGGCTTCAGTGGGAGTGTTGATCTGGGCCTGGGGGGCTCGGACGCTTCAATATTTAACCAGTTCTCGCTGTGGAAAGTTTGAGATGAACTGAACCTATGGAAGAGCATAAAACCAGAGATGATCTGCACAACGGAGAGGGTTAGCAAACGTCAGAGAGGCACAAGTCTGAGAGAAACATTTACATTTACAGACGACGGAAGAGCAGAGAAAACACTTCTCATTTAAAGTTAGTGTCAGTGTTTGTTCTAACGTCAGTACAGGAGGTTCTTGTTCCGTGTTCCAGCTGTGGTCAGACGTGGTCAGACTGTGCTTTCCGAGCGGGTCAGGGTCTGGATAAACACACCATAAAAGACGGCGAGGCCTCGTCAAGGCCTCGTCCCTGAGAGCGTCAGAGCGAGGAGGGAGAGAGTTCAGCTGAGATTTATGACCCGGGACACGGCGGCTCGTTTGGAGGCGAGACGTCGCTCTGATGTTTCTGAGTCACTGATGAGCTTATTCAGCAGCGTTTACACACACGGCAAAGATCAGTCAATAAAACATGAACCTCTGAACTCCCGCCTGGACCGAGAGGAGCTTTTTCCTCACGTCATCACATTTTTTTTTCCATCATTTTTTGGTTGGGTATTCAACTCTTTTTTGTAGCTTTTTGGTAATTTTTTTGGTAATTTTTTGTCACATTTTTGTCATTTTTTGTCACATTTTTGTCATTTTTTGTCATTTTTTAATCACATTTTTTGTCATTTTTTAATCACATTTTTTGTCATTTTTTAATCACATTTTTTAATCACATTTTTTAATCACATTTTTTGTCACATTTTTATCACATTTTTGTCATTTTTTAATCACATTTTTTAATCACATTTTTTGTCACATTTTTATCACATTTTTGTCATTTTTTAATCACATTTTTTGTCATTTTTTAATCACATTTTTTGTCATTTTTTAATCACATTTTTTAATCACATTTTTTGTCACATTTATATCACTTTTGTCATTTTTTTATCACATTTTTGTAATTTTTTTGTCACATTTTTGTCATTTTTTTTATCACATTTTTGTTACATTTTTGTCAGATTTTTGTCAGATTTTTGGTCATTTTTTTGGTCATTTTTTGGTCATTTTTTTGAATAGAACTAAAAATGGAGCTGCCAACTGTAATAAAGAAACAACTTGAGTCTGAGGCCTTTACCCACACTCATCAAATACAGCAGAGCATCTTCTCCCTCACGGCTTCAGCTGGTCAGGGGACACTTTATAAGTTCTAATTTGTATTACTCAAATATGCATGAATGAAATCACGCATCCTGGCATGTGTTTTTTAATGCATCACAGTGTAACTTTACAGTGTAGCTTTAAGGTGTGGCACAACCTTGGGGACAAAGGTGACTCTTCAGGGCCGAGCAAAGGTTTTCTGAGATAAGCAGCTCCATTACAGTGAAGAGACCTGACAGTAGATCCATTTCCATTTCAGTCTGTTATGAAGTCACTGTTGCCCAAATGTTTCCATAATCGTCCCGCCCTGTGGTCTTTGCTCAGGTGAACTGCAGGGAAATCACACGCATTTGAAGACAGAAGAGACGACTTGGTGAGTCACATGTTTCTGTAGTTGTTCATTATCACCGTTTTTATCAGTCGTGTGGAAAATAATAATAAAAAAATACAGGATCTTAACCAAATGTGCCTCTTCCTGTTCTAATATGTTAAAGGAACAGCTAAGTCTGGTCTGTAAATACGGTATATCCATTAATCAAAATGTAGCATGAATATGTGTGGGGCGGGGTGTGTGTGTGTGTGTGTGTGTGTTTTGTTGTACTGTTGTGTTCTTTATTATTTGATTCTGTGTATTTGCTCTGCTGTTTTGTTCTTGATCCCGAGGACCCTCTTAAAAACGAGACGCTGCCTCTCATGGGGCTGATCCTCCAATAAAAATATGTCCCTAAATATACAAATAAAATACCAAAGAAGCACAATGTAAAATAATTCACACATACTTTTGTTCTTCTTTAAGTTCTATTTACACTTACAGACAATTTCTTTTCTATATTCATTGTGGATATATTTGATTGTTCGTTACATACTTATATTTGTGCACCTTTATCTCCTATCGCTGTGGTTTTATTGCTTTATTTGTCAAGTGTGATTTGTAGTTCAAAGTCCTCCCATAAAAGTCCAAGTGTAGAGACTTCTGACCTACACTTTTATTACTTTAAGTGTTTATTAACCAAACAGTTTAAATCAAACATGATAAAAGAACCTACACTTTTTTTATCACTTTTTCCAGAAGCTTCTAGATTTGAGTAAAGCCAAACTGGATTGGTTCAGGCGGGGGGTCAGAGGTTAAACGTACGGGCAGGGCCGTAGCACCTAATTCTGGACCCCCGCTCATATTTTATGTTCTTTAACCACATAACAGTGACAATTTTACAGTGCAGTTCATTTAATTTCTATTATGACATAATTATATAAAGCCTAACTAGGTGAAAAAATTGTTTTTTATTCTTTTTTTCTTTGTCACATTTTGGTTGAGTTTTTTGTCACTTTTTGTTGAATTCTTGTCATTTTTTTTTTGATTTTTTGTTGTATTTTTATCACATTTTTGTTGAATTTTTGTTGAATTTTTTGTCACTTTTTGTTGAATTTTTATTTATATTTTTGTCACATTTTTGTTGAATTCTTGTCATTTTTTTGTTGAATTTTTATCAAATTTTTGTTGAATTTTTGTTGAATTTTTGTTGAATTTTTGTTGAATTTTTGTTGAATTTTTATTTATATTTTTGTTGAATTTTTGTTGAATTTTTATTTATATTTTTGTTGAATTTTTGTCAAATTTTTGTCAAATTTTTGTCAATTTTTTGTCAAATTTTTGTCAATTTTTTGTCAAATTTTTGTCACATTTTTGTTGAATTTTTATCACATTTTTGTTGAGTTTTTGTCACGTTTGTCGCGTTTACATCCTTGTTTTCTTCCCATTTTTTGTGGCTGTTTTGGTGCTTTTTCCCCAAGCAGCTTTTTGATTCGGGTAAAGCCAAACTGGAGAAAATGGGATCCGTTCAGGTGGGAGTTAAGGGGTTAAAGTTAAAGTGTCAGGGCCCGAAACTTCATCCATCATTATTGTTTGTGCAAAATTCTGTGTAGCAGCCGTTGTATTTCAGCCCGGCTGTGTTTGATTCTTATAGCATCCATTATGAGGAAACTTAGAAAGTACAATATAGAACGCTTTTTGCAGCACTTTTGAGGGGCCCCCACCCTGCACTGGGCCCTGGGTACTCAGCACCCTTTACCCCCCCAGTCCGACGCCCCTGTGTACAGGTACAGTGGCTTAGATCAGGCCAGAGTTGTTCCTGTGAAATGTGCCTCGTCTAGTTAAATTATGTGTTTTATCTAAAAAGCCCCCCATGGACAGGTGTCGAGAATTAGCAGCTTAACCCCTTAACTCCCACCTGAACCGAGCACATTCTCTCCAGTTTGGCTTTACCCCAATCCAAAAGCTTCTGGAAAAAAGCTGTGGAAATAGAGACAGAACTGAGATGAAAAGAATGATGATGTGACAAAAAAGTGACAAAAATGTGACAAAAATGTGACAAAAAAATGACAAAAATGTGACAAAAATGTGACAAAAAAATGACAAAAAAATGACAAAAAAATGACAACAAATGACAAAAAAATGACAAAAATGTGACAAAAAATGTGACAAAAAAATGACAAAAATGTGACAAAAAAATGACAAAAATGTGATAAAAATGTGATAAAAATGTGACAAAAAAATGACAAAAAAATGTCAAAAATGTGACAAAAAATGACCAAAAAATGACTAAAATGTGATAAAAATTTGACAAAAAAATGACAAAATGTGACAAAAAAATGTGACAAAAATGTGACAAAAAAATGTAAAAAATGTGACAAAAAAATGAAAAAAAATGACAAAAATGACAAAAATGTGACAAAAATGTGATAAAAATGTGACAAAAAAATGTGACAAAAAAAGGACAAAAAAAAACAAACAACAAAAAAATGCTGGAAAAATCTGACGTGAGGAAAAAGATCCTCTCGGTTCAGGCGGGAGTTAAGAGGTTAAACAAAGCATCGGGTTCGTCCAAATTAAATAAGTAAATACAAATAAAAAAATTAATCACACTCTAATTTGTTTTGGCGCCAATTTAGCCCGACAACTTGTGTACCATGTATTAAAACAAAATAACTCATGTTGTTTTGATGATGATATTATTGCACATACATGATCATATTATTGGTAAAAAAGTTGTAGTATAAGTTATAATATGGTAAATGTTTGTTTTGTTTATTAATTCACAGGCCTGACTCGTTTTCTTTCCTCGAGAGGAAGATGGAGGAGGGTCCTGGTCCCAGCTGTGAGTCCATCAAGAGTGACCGCTCCAAGGGTCTTCCTATGGCCTTCAAAAATAAACGTTCTTCCTATGATTTGTGAGTCCATCAACATTATTTTCAGGTGTATTTTTTTATATATACTTGACTAACTGTACCATGCATTATAGTGTGCCAAAAACACCCCCCACTGGTCCCAGATGTGAGTCCATCAAGAGTGACCACTCCATGGGTCTGCCTGTGGCCTTCAATAATGAACCTTCTGAGCCTCGGTGAGTTTCTGGTTCTGAAGTCCTGGAGGAATAAATACGTACATTTATTGATCCACAAGAGAAATGTCTTAATCACAAAAGCTCAGTGATACAATAATCAAAACATTCTTGCAAAACAACATCAGCAGAATTGCACCAATGGTAAATCGACCTGGTGGTTCCATCTACATTAGACACTCAAACCAATGTGATTAGTTTAGTTTCACAATTTCACTCATACAATCAGGAAATCACCTTATCATCATGTACATCATGTAAAGCCTCATTATGGAAACATGGACACTTAAAAACTTAAAGCTTCTCAACAGGGGTCCATCACCCACCGCCCTGATCAAACATAACACTGCACAGCTTAAATCATGCAATCATGGCTCTTGTGGAAGACGTGGCCACAGCAATAGATAACAGTGAATATGCAGTGGGTGTTTTTATCGATCAGAGCAAGGCCTGTGACACCATAGACCACACAAGGCTTCTAAAAAAGATTGAAAGGTTCGGTGTCAGGGGACCTGCTTATGCCTGCCTGGAAAGTTATCTCAGCAACAGATACCAATATGTACATATACACAATGTCAACTCTGAAAATTACACATGGGGTCCCACAAGGCTCTATTTTGGGTCCTAAATTGTTTTTAATGTATATCGATGTTTGTGAAGCTTTGGAAAAGGTAAAATGTGTATTATATGCGGATGATCCGAGCCTGTACTGCTCTGGAAGGGACCTGAAACAGCTCCTTTCTACAGTAGAAGACGAGCTCACAGTCCTGAAACTATGGTTTGATCTAAGCAAACTCTCAATGAATCTAAGTAAAACAAAATATATTATCTTTGGAAGTAGAAAAATTAGTGATCATACAACTCTAAAAATGAATGATACAGAAATTGAACGAGTTCATGCAAATACATGTTTAGGAGTGACCATTGATGGTAAACTTGAATGGAAATCGCATATAAGTATATTAAAAACAAAATTAGCAAAAAGCATTGCTGTAATTGGCAAATTGAAAACTGTACTCGATAAAAAATCTCTTCTATTACTGTATAACTCCCTCATACTTCCTTACCTAAATTATGGCCTGGAAATATAGGGAAACAATTATAAATCTAATACTCGTCCTATTTTCCTACTCCAAAAAAAGACAATAAGAATCATCACTAAAGCAGATTTCTATCACCAACGAACCCCGTCTTTGTAGAGCTGAGCCGACTGAAAATCCATGATCTTGTTGATCTAAATACATTAGTAATAGTGTACAAAGCAAATAATAATCTTCTCCCTCCTCCAGGAGCTTTTTGAACACAGGAAAAGTCAGTAAAACCTCAGAGGAACTGCTATTTTCAAAAAAGCAAAAGCTAAAAAGAATAAAAAGAGTCGATGTATTTCTGTAAGAGGTGTTAATCTGTATCCATATAGTCACTATATAGTCAGAACATTACAAGAAAAGCATAAAACATCAAAATAAAAATGTATCAAATACAGTAGATCCGATACCTGGTTGAAAGTCGCGTTCGACTTTCTTCAGGTGGAACGCGACTTTCAACCAGGTGTCGGACTGCCTCGGATTTTTGTCTTTTTTGCCTTTACTTAAGTTTCAGCGTCTGACCTCCTTTACAGACCATTCTACCAACTGAAAAATTAATATAATAGAATTGCGACCATTTTCCTTCCCAGCACCAACCAATATCTCATCCTACCCACAGAATCAGTGGAGCTGTACAGGATGGCTTTCAACAGGCCAACTTACAGTGTGTATCAGCAATAGCAAAAAACAATCTATCATCTATATTCAAATGAATTGGATCTGTTTCAAGACACAAAAGTTTGTACAAATCATCATTTTTTGTGTGTGGATTTACAACATTCTGAACAGAACACAGGCCTACAGAGGAGCAGGTACATAACGATTTTGACTGAATATGAACTTCATTTCACTGTGTATCTTCAGTCAAACAGAACATCAGGATTCAGGACTTGAACCGTCGACTCAGACTGAGCTGGACGCCATATTTAAGGTCTGCACTTCACCAAATGTGTCTCGCTTCTTTTCTCTCAGGTTTGTCCTTTGATTTTGTGACTGTTTATTCTCATTTTAGCGGCTGGAGGAAACACTTGTGGCATTTGTCAAAGATGAACTGAAGCGGTTCCATAAAGTTCTGTGTTTAAATGACCCAGAATGCTTTGATAAAGAGGAGGAGGAGGAAGAGCAGAATAACCGAGAGGCTTTTCTTAAGATAACACTGGATTTCCTGAGAAGGATGAACCAGGAGTCACTGGCTGAGCGTTTACACAGCAGTAAGTCCACAGTCAGGCTCACTGTGTCAGGCCGAGTGATGACGATCACAATGTTTTGTGTTTCAGAAAGTCCTTCAGGCGTTTGTCAGAGCAAACTGAAGAGTCTCCTGAAGCAGAGGTTCAGCTGTGTGTCTGAGGGCATCAGTAAAGAAGGAAAACAAACCCTCCTGAACCAGATCTACACAGAGCTCTACATCACAGAGGGAGGGGCCTCAGAGGTCAACCAGGAACATGAGGTTAGGCACATCCAGGCTGCTTCCAGGAAGAGATTCACATCTGAAGCTACTGTCTTATGTGAAGACCTCTTTAAAGGCCCCGCCCCAAAACTGGGACCAATCAGAGAGGAGCCAACAATGGGACATGAGCAAATCAGAGCAAAGGAAACTAGGAGGCAGTCACCACCAGTCACGGAACAGGTGATGAAGAAACAACGTCCGGTAAAAAACATGTTTAAAAAGATGACTTCTGGACTCTGGTCAGGCAAAACAGGAAAGACAAAAAAGCAAGAACCAAATGGAAGAGAAGAGACAGAGGAACCAATCAGAGCAGAGCTGACAGAGGAACTAATCAGAGCAGAGCTGACAGAGGAACCAATCAGAGCAGAGCAGACAGAGGAACCAATCAGAGCAGAGCAGACAGAGAGGCGGGGGCCAGTCAGGACGGTGCTGACGAAGGGCGTGGCTGGCATCGGGAAAACGCTGCTGACTCAGAAGTTCAGTCTGGACTGGGCTGAAGGCAAAGCCAACCAGGACATCCAGCTGCTGTTCCCCTTCACTTTCAGAGAGCTCAATGTGCTCAGAGACAGACAGTTCAGTCTGATGGAGCTGCTGCACCACTTCTTCAGTGAAGCTAAAGGACTGGGCAGTTTAGAACATCTAAAGGTGCTCTTCATCTTGGACGGTCTGGACGAGTGCAGACTTCCTCTGGACTTCAGCCGGACCCGGGTCCTGACTGAGACCACAGAGAGCGCCTCAGTGGAGGAGCTGCTGGTGAACCTCATCAGGGGGAGCCTGCTTCCCTCCGCTCGCCTCTGGATAACCACACGCCCTGCGGCGGCCAATCAGATCCCAGCAGAGTGCGTCTCCATGGTGACAGAGGTGCAAGGGTTCACCGACCCACAGAAGGAAGAGTACTTCAGAAAGAGGTTCAGAGACGAGGCCACAGCCGTCATCTCCCACATTCATAAATCTCTAAGTCTTTACATCATGTGCCACATGCCAGTTTTCTGCTGGATCCTCTCCTCAGTCCTGGAGCATGTGCTGAAAGAGAAAGAGGGAGAAGAGCTGCCTCACACCTTCACACAGATGTACATCCACTTCCTCGTGGTCCAGGCCAAAGTCAAGGGCCTCAAGTACGATGGACGCTCTGCAACAGACTCTCCCTGGAGTCCAGAGACCAGGGAGATGGTGCAGGCTCTGGGAAAACTGGCCTTTGAGCAGCTGCTGAAAGGAAACCTGATCTTCTACGAGTCAGACCTGAGCGAGTGTGGGCTGGACGCTGCAGATATCGCTCGTTACTCTGGAGTCTTCACACAGGTCTTTAAAGAGGAGCCAGGCCTGTACCAGGACAAGGTCTACTGCTTCATCCATCTGAGTGTGCAGGAGTTTCTGGCTGCGCTTCACGTCCATCAGACCTTCTTCAGCTCTGGAGTTAACCTGCTGTCCACACAACAGACCTCTGAGAGCCCTGAGGATGAGTTTGTAGCCTTCTACCGCTCTGCTGTGGACCGTGCTTTAGAAAGTCCAAACGGACACCTGGACTTGTTCCTGCGCTTCCTCCTGGGGCTGTCTCTGCCGTCCAATCAGAGTCTGCTACCAGTTTTACTGACTCAGACAGAAAGTAGCCCTGAGGTGAATCAGAAAACTATTGAGTACATCAAAGAAAGGATTGGTGAGGGTTTGTCCACTGAGGGAAGTATCAACCTGTTCCACTGTCTGAATGAACTGAACGACCACACACTGGTTGAACAGATCCAGGAAAACATCTCAGAAGGACGTCTGTCTGACATGACTCCTGCTCTGTGGTCCGCTCTGGTCTTCACCCTTCTGTCCTCAGATGCTGAACTTGAGGTCTTTGATCTGAGGAAATACTCTGTTTCGACAACAGCTTTTTTGAAGCTGCTGCCAGTCATCAAAGCCAGCAAAACGGCCATGTGAGTGACATCATTTTATTCACAACTATTAAAACCCTTGGTGGTCAGTGAGGTCACGGACCTTAGAGGGTGTGGTCAGTGGTCACCACCTGTTGAAAAAAATAAATGTTGTTTTGCCTATCCCTCCAGAATGGAAAGAGACAGAGACTTACACATTTTAGTTTTGGAATCTACTCATTTCTGTCTTCCTACCAAACAATAAATGATCCACGTCGGGCCCCTGGAGGCTAAATAAAGTTTGACTTCTCCCCTTTATATTATTATATTAGTATGTCACAGGTGATATGAAGAAAAACTCCTGTTCTTTTGCTTTGGCATGTACTCATTCCTCGCTTTCAAATAAGCCTAACCTGATATTCCTCGGCCTTACGGAAACTGTGCAACAACAAATGAATAGTTCTATCCATGTCAAAGACACGTAAAGTGACATATTTATCCTTAAGGTTTGGGCTAAGGTAAGGTTAGCTTTAGTTCGTAGCTAACCTTACCTTAGCCCTGACCTTAAGGATAGTGGAATTTACGAGCTAAAGCTAGCCTTACCTTAGCCCTAAACTTAAAGATAGTGGAGTTTACGAACTAAAGCTAACCTTACCTTAGCCTTAACCTTAAGGATAGTGAAGTTTACGAACTAAAGCTAACCTTACCTTAGCCCTAACGTTAAGGATAGTGAAGTTTACGAACTAAAGCTAACCTTACCTTAGCCCTAACCTTAAGGATAGTGAAGTTTACGAACTAAAGCTAACCTTACCTTAGCCTTAACCTTAAGGATAGTGAAGTTTACGAACTAAAGCTAACCTTACCTTAGCCCTAACCTTAAGGATAGTGAAGTTTACGAACTAAAGCTAACCTTACCTTAGCCTTAACCTTAAGGATAGTGAAGTTTACGAACTAAAGCTAACCTTACCTTAGCCCTAACCTTAAGGATAGTGAAGTTTACGAACTAAAGCTAACCTTACCTTAGCCTTAACCTTAAGGATAGTGAAGTTTACGAACTAAAGCTAACCTTACCTTAGCCCTAACCTTAAGGATAGTGGAGTTTACGAACTAAAGCTAACCTTACCTTAGCCCTAACCTTAAGGATAGTGGAGTTTACGAACTAAAGCTAACCTTACCTTAGCCCTAACCTTAAGGATAGTGGAGTTTATGAACTAAAGCTAACCTTACCTTAGCCCTAACCTTAAGGATAGTGGAGTTTACGAACTAAAGCTAGCCTTACCTTAGCCCAAACCTTAAGGATAGTGGAGTTTACGAACTAAAGCTAACCTTACCTTAGCCCTAACCTTAAGGATAGTGGAGTTTACGAGCTAAAGCTAACCTTACCTTAGCCCTAACCTTAAGGATAGTGGAGTTCACGAACTAAAGCTAATCTTACCTTAGCCCTAACCTTAAGGATAGTGGAGTTTACGAACTAAAGCTAACCTTACCTTAGCCCTAACCTTAAAGATAGTGGAGTTTACGAACTAAAGCTAACCTTACCTTAGCCTTAACCTTAAGGATAGTGAAGTTTACGAACTAAAGCTAACCTTACCTTAGCCTTAACCTTAAGGATAGTGAAGTTTACGAACTAAAGCTAACCTTACCTTAGCCCTAACCTTAAGGATAGTGAAGTTTACGAACTAAAGCTAACCTTACCTTAGCCTTAACCTTAAGGATAGTGAAGTTTACGAACTAAAGCTAACCTTACCTTAGCCCTAACCTTAAGGATAGTGGAGTTTACGAACTAAAGCTAACCTTACCTTAGCCCTAAACTTAAGGATAGTGGAGTTTACGAGCTAAAGCTAACCTTACCTTAGCCCTAAACTTAAGGACAGTGGAGTTTACGAGCTAAAGCTAACCTTACCTTAGCCTTAACCTTAAGGATAGTGGAGTTTACGAACTAAAGCTAACCTTACCTTAGCCCTAACCTTAAGGATAGTGGAGTTTACGAACTAAAGCTAACCTTACCTTAGCCCTAACCTTAAGGATAGTGGAGTTTACGAACTAAAGCTAGCCTTACCTTAGCCCTAACCTTAAGGATAGTGGAGTTTACGAACTAAAGCTAACCTTACCTTAGCCCTAACCTTAAGGATAGTGGAGTTTACGAGCTAAAGCTAACCTTACCTTAGCCCTAACCTTAAGGATAGTGGAGTTTATGAACTAAAGCTAACCTTACCTTAGCCCTAACCTTAAGGATAGTGGAGTTTACGAACTAAAGCTAACCTTACCTTAGCCCTAAACTTAAGGATTGTGGAGTTTATGTTGTTTTTTGGGCGGCGGGGTTACCATTACCTTAATGCACAAAACTAGGATCTAAGTTTGGATTTTTGGAAAGTGCAGCTTGTTTAAAGGCAGCGGGCACAGCCTGACATCAGAGAGACATTTATCAAACGTGCAACGCAAGTCCCAACAGAATAAAGTAGCTTTTAGAAGTCCAGCTGGAATGCAATTTCGGGGACAAACTAAGGATTTTAAACTGTCAACAATTTCAGACAGATCAGACAGAAGAACACAATCAAAATCACAAAGGACTGCAGAGCACACAGGTGTAACACTGGGATCTGTGGCTGGAGTAGACAAAGTTAACCGCAAGTTTAACATTTGTCTGTGAAAAACTTACAGAAATCTTCACACAAAGATGCACACGGGACAACACCAGTGGGCTCCCATTCAAAACTTTAAAAAGAACCTGGGGTTTGTGACTGTTGTTAGACACAATGTTAGACAGAAGCTGAGCTTTTGCAGTCTTCACAGCACTCTGATGTTTAGAAAGGCAATCCCCCAGAATGCCAAGGGAGACATGAAGATTGTCTTTCTTGAATTGTCTCTCAGCTTTACGACAGTCACGTCTAAGCGCACGAGTGGTGTCATTCAGGTTTCCCACGCCTGCTTGTGGAGCAACAGAATCAAGAATGTCTGTGCACAAAGTGTCAAACATGATAACCAGTCCAGTAATATCCATATTTTCGGCCGAGAGGATTTTGTCGCTTATATCAAAAGCAGTGGAAAACATTGATGGTGTGGATGCGTTTAAAGCACGTCATTTATGCGCTGGGAGAAGCGGTTTGTTTGTGGAGCAGGACAACGAGAGAGTAAAAAGCACAGGGAAATGATCCGATATGTATGTCTCACAGATCTCTTTAAAGGAGCTATATCCTGCTATTTTAGCCATTCCAAAGTTAAGTATAGACATGTATATGATATATTGTACCTCTACCACTATGGAGCACTCATTGTGTGATAAATATAAGTGTTTTCTGGAGGTATTTTTCAAACCCGGAAGACACAACGGTTCAGTTAACTCCGCCCCCTCTCTCCGCACATACTTTACCGTAATATAAATAAACAGCAATAAGTGAAGTTACTTCACGATGCAGTTATATGGAGTTGACATCTGCAACACAGCTTCATAAATGGATAACACACATGCTAATATGCTAACACACAAGCTAATATGCTAACACACAAGCTAATATGCTAACACACAAGCTAACATGCTAACACACAAGCTAATATGCTAACACACACATGCTAATATGCTAACACACAAGCTAATATGCTAACACACATGCTAATATGCTAACACACATGCTAATATGCTAACACACATGCCAATATGCTAACACACATGCCAATATGCTAACACACATGCCAATATGCTAACACACATGCTAATATGCTAATATGCGTTTGGACTGACTCACCCTCTGCTCCATCGCTGTTTACATTATGGGACTCGCGTTGGTTATAAAAGTTAATCCACTTTGGTTCAGGTGAAGGTTCACAAACATCCATCAGAGACAGTCACAGAAAAACTATATTTTGGTGAAAGTCGCTGAATCCCGGAGAAAAAAAACAACTTCTGACGGGAGTGGCCTCTTCTTTTGTAAGGTTGAACCATAGACTGTATAAACTCCCGTCCTCGTAGCCAAACGCGCTTCTTTTTCTCCGTGACATGATCGTTAGGTAAGAATAAAGAACAGGTGTGTCCAGTTATAACGAGCTCCATCTTCAGCTGCAGCGCAAACATGACTGATCTGTTCAGACGCTCAAGGGTGTTTGTTTTGGCCTCAGCTGACCTGGAAGCACCTCGGGCACATCCTTTTTATTCTCTTTTTTTTCCTTTTCCTTTATTTATTTATTTCTTACGACAGAAATAATGAAAAAGCTGTTTTACAAATTAAAATCAGGCTGTGAGACATTACTTTACAGACGCCGAGCACTTCCGTTCCGCTGTGACGACACAACTGAACAGGTCAGTCGTTCACCAGGAGAGGGCGGAGCCTCAGAGAGCAGGAGGGCGGAGCCTCAGAGAGCAGGAGGGCGGAGCCTCAGAGAGCAGGATTCAGGAGGATTACTGAGAGCTGCGTGAATGAAGCCACAAACCACTCTGGGGGTGGTTTTGATAAGGAAATAGCAGAACAACATGGCTAAAAGCTCCAAAAAGTCGATTTTGCCTGATATAGGACCTGTAAGATTCACGTTCAAGCCACAATACAGTACAAGGTCCAATATATGACCCTTTTCATGGGTAGAGAAATTCACCAGCTGTGAAAGGCCAAACGAATCCAGAATGTTTAAGAAGTCATGGACCAAAGGTTTCGAGGGACAGCACACGTGTATATTAAAATCACTAGAAAGTTGCTGCATTTCCCGGCTATTTCAGCCACAAACTCTGAGAAATCACGAATAAAGTCCCTGTTGAATTTGGGAGGACGATATACAAGTGCACAGAGCACAGGCGGATCCAGCATGATTTCAAGACGTTGTAATTCAAAGCTCTCTTAAGTTTTTATCGGAACCGTACGGCACTTAAAGTTAGTTTTAAAAACAGTCGCTCGTCCTCCACCCTTGCCTGATTTCCACGGAGTGCTGAGGAAAGAGCAAGCAGGAGGAACAAGCTCTGAAAAGGCTCAAGACTCACCGAGAGGAATGTCTCAGTCAGCAGCATAAAATCCTGATATTTGGCCGTGAAAAAGTCATTTAGCACAAAAGTCTTATTTCCCACCGATCATGCATTTATCAGCGCCAAATGTAGTGTATAAGAAATTCTACTCACTTTTTCCTCCCACTAAGGAAGGATGGTCTGTATTATTATGTTTTAAGGCTGCATTGATACAGACTTCAGTTAATGTAGTTATTATTATG
Organism: Gobius niger; assembly: GCF_951799975.1. Classification (NCBI taxonomy): domain Eukaryota; kingdom Metazoa; phylum Chordata; class Actinopteri; order Gobiiformes; family Gobiidae; genus Gobius; species Gobius niger. Next base: position 42,262 of record NW_027639274.1, on the reverse strand, counting down.
TCCTGTGTTTCAGTTTGAGTTACTGTTTCCTGTCCAAGAGCTCCTGGGGCCAACTGGCCTCAGTCCTCGGCTCAGAGTTCTCCAGTCTGAGGAACCTGGACCTCAGTAACAATGGCCTTTATGACTCGGGAGTGGAGGTGCTCTGCTCTGGACTGATGAGTGTCAACTGCAGACTGGAAACTCTCAGGTGAGGAAAAAATAGGTTGATTGGCCTTTTTAAAATCACATTTGTGTTAGATACAGGACTATCTACTGAAACAGCAAATAATATACAGAACCTTCAGAGGGTTTTCTGTTTTACTCACAGGCTTAGAAATGGTCATTTAGCATCTCTATTATAATGTACGTGCACATGAGAAGAATTATGAGAAACAGACTCAAATATTTCTATATCTTATTTCTGTGTAAACGTTAAATCATCTTTTGCTCCATTTTAGAAACATTTTCAAATATGAGTCATTTGGACTGAGATGTTTTGAATTGGAGACATTTGACGTCTGATCCAGGGGCATCTTCAGCCCTGACGTAAAACATCACCACATTTAAGATTTCGGGCTCATCTAAACAGAGTTCTGCACCTTTCACTTTTTTCCGATACTGGAACTTTAACGATTCTTAGTTTACGATACTGATCCCTGAACAATACTTCTTTACATGACAATGCTACAATATGTGTTATTTACAACCAGAAAACGGAACAATAATGAGAATTTATTCCATAAAAGACTGTTTCTTTTCAATTGGTTTCATTTATTTGAGCTGAAACAAGTCACTTCCTTTAATGTCGTCTCTGGACCAACAGGCGTCACAACTTGGATCTAAAGATTTCATTTTTTCAGTATCTGCTTTCGATACTTTTATTTTCTCGATATCAGACTAGTGTTGTTTAACGATACCCAGCCCTACATCTAAAGTGGTGCAACTACTGTATGTTCTGGTGCTGAAAACTCCCACAATCTGGAGCCTGATTATTTTTTTCTTTCAGTCTGAGAGACTGTGGCCTGTCCCAGACCGGCTGTGGTCCTCTGTCCTCTGTCCTGGAGACCTCCAGTTTGAGGCTCTTGGATCTCAGTTTAAACGGCCTGAAGGACTCAGCAGTGGAGCAGCTGTGTTCTGCACTGAAGAGCTCCACCTGCAGACTGGAAACCCTCAAGTAAGAACAAAGTGATAATCAAACATGACATCACATCAGGCCATATGTAGCTCCATTCTGGAGGTTTGGAGGAAACATGTAAACTCCACACAGAAAGCCCCGCCCAGGAATTTAATCTGGGACTTTCTAGCTCTGAGGCATAAGTGCTAACCACTGCACCACTGTTACAGAAAGTCCTTTATACTGATCAACATCATGGCCATGTTTTTGAATAATGTCCTTTATCCATAAACATAGACCTGTCAACTTTTACCCAGATGTAACAGATCAGTGATGATAAAGCAAACAAACTGCTCACTATTATTATGATTATGATTATGATTATGATTATTATTTCCAGTCAGTGACTAAAGGTAAGTGCCTCTTTAAAGGCACAGATTGTTACCGCCTGTGTTTATGTCCTTGTGTTTCTCCAGATTGGTCGCTTGTTTACTGTCCCAGAGCTGCTGTGGTCCTCTGGCCTCAGTGCTTTGCTCAGAGTCCTCCAGTCTGAGGAACCTGGATCTCAGTGATAACGACCTCCTGGACTCAGGAGTGGAGCTGCTGTGTGAGGGAATGAAGAGCGCCCCCTGCAGACTGGAGACACTCAGGTCAGGACAGTTTAATTAAGATGGTTTTGCTGCTGTTTAGTTTCTAAATCTGTTTGACAATTTTCAGGAAACAAAGACAAGAAAGTTTAATGTTATGTCATGTCTTTGAACGAACATCCAGCAAGTTTGTCAACCTTAAACATATTCACATAATGTGAAGAAGAACAAAAGGGCATGGATTGTTTTTTGTTCAGTTTTTTACTAAATATACAGTAAATGGTGTGAGGTGTCAGTCTGATAGATCATTAGAGCCGACCTGCCTGAAATAATCCTCTGTGGTTTGTTCTATTAAAATTTTACAAACTCTTATTAGTGATTTTTCCAGTCGGAATTTAAGAGGCTGATGTGACTCTGTCTCTCCAGATTAAGGAGCTGTCGCCTGTCAGAGAAGTGCTGTGGTCCTCTGTCCACGGTCCTCAGTTCAACAAGTCTAACTCTCCTGGATCTCAGTATCAACGACCTCCGGGACTCAGGAGTAGAGCTGCTGTGTTCTGGACTGAAGAGCGCCCCCTGCAGACTGCAGACCCTCAGGTGAGTCTGATCCTGTGACTTTCAGGTTTGAAGCCGTGCCTCGATGCCACTGAAATCGAACTCAAATCAAATGTGTGTGGTTTTAGTCTGTCTGGATGTCTGGTCTCTGAGACGGGCGGAGCTGCACTGGTCTCAGCTCTGAGCTTTCCCTCCTCCAGTCTGAGAGAGTTAGACATGAGCTACAACCATCCAGGACCCTCCGCTGAGCTCCTGAGCACTCTACAAAACCAGCCCCACTTCTGCCTGGACTCTCTCAGGTGAGAACCCGTGAGGTTCTGTCACATCAGCTTCACTTCAATGAGGGCAAATTGTTTTAAAATCAAAATTCAGTTTCCTGTGCACATCTATGCACACAAAAATATGAACTGTGATAAATATGGGATTTGAATTTTCAGCTTTCCAGGTATAAGACGACCCGCTCTACCATCTGAGCCGCTGTTACAAAGAATATTTTACTACTTGATTAAGTCTTTCATTCAAACATTCAAATTGTGATTTGATTTGAGCTCTGCTTTATCAGTAACTGTTTCCCAAATAAACAGCAGTAGGATCTGAATAACTGTTGCTATTTTTCTCATAAGTCGCCAAAATACTTGGTATTGTCAGTTCTGTGTTTATTCCTCACTGTGACATAAACTGTAGTAGTACAGGATACACTTTTGGACTTTGAGCCATGACCATGTTTCATTGTGTTTTAGGATGAAACCTTCCGGTGCCAAATACTTAACTCCAGGTCTGGACAAGTGTAAGTTTCTGGTTCACAGAACTTCTACCATTCAACAGGTCTAGTGATACGTGTCAACTATCATCCACTTGCTTCACTGTGTTTGTTTGTGCCTCAGATTCCTGTGACCTGGTCCTGGATGTGAACACAGCTCACAGAGCGCTCCGTCTGTCTGAGGACCTGAGAACAGTGAGTCATGTGGAGAAGGAGCAGCCGTACCCAGATCACCAGGACAGGTTCGACTGTCGGCCCCAGGTCCTGACCTCCACTGCTCTGGGGAGACGGTGCCTCTGGGAGGTGCAGTGGGACGGCTGTGGAAAGGATGACCCTGGGTGGGTGGACATTGCTGTGTGTTATAAAAAACTGAAGAGAAAAGGAGACGGTAAAGAATGTTTGTTTGGGCTCAATGGTGAATCCTGGACTCTGAGTGTGTTTAAGGGACGATACTCTGTTCGTCACAGAGGAAAGGAGTATCGACGCGGCTTTTCTGCATCACAGCGAGTGAGAATGTATTTGGATGTTGATGCTGGAATACTGTGGTTCTTTGAGTTGTCCTCTGATGGTAAATGGCGTGGCTTCTCTAGTTTCTGCACCACTTTCACAGAAACTCTGGTGGCTGGGTTTGCATCCTACTGCAGTTCTGTCAGACTGATTTGAACTCCTGTTTTCAGCTGAACTCAAGGCACAAAAGCATCAAGTGTGACGTACATTTATTGTAGCAGCGACAAAGGAAATGTAAGATCATAAAGTTAATAAACTAAGAGTCGTCATAAACTGAACAGATCAGTTGTTTTCAACATTAATTTCCGACAAATTGTAAATAATATAATTAAATAAATAAACAAACCATATGGTCATATATTGTGGAAACTGTAAAAACGTGTCATGAGTCGTTCTCCAGAAGCAGCGCATGGTTCTGTGCGTGGGGGAGTTTGCAGGCGCGAGAGCCCGGTGGTCGACTGGTGGGGGGGTTTGGCTGGTGGGGGGGTTTGGCTGGTGGGGGGGTTTGACTGGTGGGGGGGTTTGACTGGTGGGGGGGTTTGACTGGTGGGGGGGGTTTGACTGGTGGGGGGGCTGGTGAAAGCAGGCCTTTAATCATTGAAGTTTTCATTTTGGCTTCAGTCCCACAGCCTTATAGTCTGGCAACAGCCTTTGAATTTCAAGAACAATCATATAGGTCTGTTGCCTGTTATTTCAATAACATTTATATTCATTGTTTGGTTTATAATCTATTTAATTGTCTGTGATACATTTAACTTTATTAAAAGCATGTGACAGGCAATTTTTTTCAGCGCATATAGTTGGCTATCCCCCACGCCTGCGAAAAAATACAGTACACCCAGGGGCTTAAAGTCGGGAGCGGCGTTTCCCCACCTTGCACGGCCAAAAAAAAAAATTAATGATTCAACTGTTACGATTTGCAGAGGAGGAACCCCAAAGCGGAGACTGAGGCAGGTAAGGTTTACCAATTTATTTCCAAAAAAACAAAACAAAAACTGAAGAGGCTGAGGCGACGGGGGCAGGCAGGCAGCAAGTGGAACCAGGACGGAGCAGAGGTAACCCAGAGCGAGAACCAACCGACTGAGACGGAATTATCTGGCAGTGTGGAGAGGACTGAGCAGAGTGTTTGTAGGCTGGTTCCTAATCAAGTCCAGGTGTGCCTCATTGCTGCATGTGCCAGCCACGCCCCCTTTAACCACCAGCTCTGTACAGAAGGAAAGGAAAAACACAAAGAGGAGGGGAACAAAACACAAACCATAACATCAACTTTGTCATTTTCACGCACATACCATGCAATAAAAAACACTAGATAGGGCCTACTGAATATCCACCCGGGGCCAAACAATAATATCTGATCCGCGCCTCATTTTCAATAAAAATATATATTTTTGGCCGTTATCCGAGTTGGCGCCACATTGTGCAGCAGTGTGGCTGCAGCTCCGGTACCATCATCTCCTACAGCGCGGCTCAAATGGAAACATGTCTCTGAAAAACGGTAAACAGAGAAAACAGGAGCTTATTGTTGGACGGACTGACAAACACAAGGACAGTGTGCGTCGTGTTTTTGGACTTTTGCTGGGATTCTCCCGAGCAGAAGCAGGACTGTTGCAGATGCAGCGTGTGTTCCTGCCCTCACCGGTGCAAAGGGCTGGACCTGCTACTGTCAGGTAAAGAGACACCAGTTCAGTTGTGGATGTTTGTAAAGTGGACAATGAAGCTGATGGTGCGTGAGTTTTGGAAAACTGTTCCGCACCGGCAGTGCTCGTGTTCAACCGGTCAACACGCTAAACCTGCTCTAATTTAGCCAAATCTGAGTCATTCATCTGACAGGTGCATGTTTGCTTCCTTTCTGCTCTGACTTCATTCAGTACGTCTTTGAGGGACATGTACAAGTGCAGAGATGCTCTTTGTGAAGTTAACAGGTAAAAGAGAGGCTGGACATGAATGGGAGCTCGTCATCTCCAAGGAGCTTTTTTCCATGAAGTGCGAGGTCTGGACAGAACAGCGGCTCAGGTGTTTGGTCAGCCCTTAATATTATGTCTATGGTCATACTCTGTCCACTCAGCTGGAGGAGCAGTGGCTGAGCAGGAGCAGGTCATGTTTGAGACGTGGTCTTGGTTCAGTTGGTCCTCACATGTAATCACCTGGTGGCTTTCTCCGCTGCTTCTGTGATTGAGTGTATCGCTTTCTTCTTAGCTGCTCCAGTCATCCCGAGTCCAAGCAAAGCTTTACTCATGGAGCGTCCGGCAAATCCTCGGCAACCTACTTCCACTGGATCCCACTGTGCACGCCACCCTTTGCTCCTACATTGCTCCACCAGTTCAGAATACTTGGCCAGCTTTCTCTCGTGTGCATCCTCCATGTTCTCCTCCCACATTTTGACTTGTCTAGTGGAATCGGAAAACATCACCAGGTCCGGTCGTAGTTTGGTTTCTGTAATGTGGCCTGGGAACTTTAGCTGCTTTCCCAGGTCCACACGCAGCTGCCAATCTTGGGCGCTCGACAGCCGGACACTTCTTGAATGTTGTGGCTGTGGCCGCTCTCCAGCCTTTACGAACACGATGCTTTTCATAGGATGGAACTTTGATCCCTGTGTAGCTGTAGTGACTGCCTCAGCAACTGCCTTAAGCACTTGGTCACGGCACCACCGATACCGACCCTCACTGAGAGCTTTGGGACAACCACTGAGTAAATGCTGAAGGGATCCTTTTCCTGCACACAGGGGACAGGTAGGAGACTCTACTTTGCCCCAGGTGTGGAGATTGGCTGGACTCGGTAGGGTATCGTAGACCGCTTGGACCAGGAACTTAATGCGGTAGATGTCATTCCGCCACAGATCTGACCAAGTGATCTTCCTCTGGATGGTGTTCTCCCACCGTGTCCACGCTCCTTGCTGGCCAAGTCCCACTGCTTGGCTGACTCGCACTTCCTCTATGCCCAAGCCACCTCCGAAGATGGCTGCTGATTTTCTTCTCCATTCCCTCAACCACAGACATGGGGATGTCGTACAGCAGCAGAGGCCACAAGATCATGTTGGTACATCCAGGCCTTGAAACGCCCTGGCAACCCCGACCTGTCAATCTTGACCAGCCATGTTTCCAGGTCCTTGTAGGTCTTCCGGATGGCAACAGAAGCTCTTGACTGGGTTATCCTTCAGTGTTAGAATAACGGAGCCAGAAATGGAGAAGCGGAACTTATCCACAACTTTTCCCCTCTTCAACACCAGGGATCGTGACTTTGATGGTTTGAAGCACATTCTAGCCCAGGTGATGATTTTCTCTAGACCTTGTAGGATCCATCTGCACCCTGGGACTGAAGATGTTGTCACAGTCAAGTCATCCATGTAAGCTCTTATCGGAGGGACACGTATAGATACAGACGCATCTCGTCATAGAAGGGGGCGTGGCTTCGCCGAGGGGGAAAATAGAACACAATTTTCCCTCTTTTTAGCCATTTTCTGGTGGAATATGAAGTTATCACATACAAACACTGCAAAAGTGCCCGACTAAAAACAAGGAAAAAAATCTTAAAATAAGATGTTTTGTTTTGTTTTAAGGAAAAGCTTCTGCCAATGGGGTCAGTGTTTTTTTCTTGCTAAGAATTCTTATTTCTAGAATATTTTTCTCTTCATAAAACAAGAAAGAAACACTAAATTTAAGCAAATAAATAGCGAGAATTAAGCAAAATGTCCTCAGAAAATGGAATAATTTAAGGAAAACATTCTTATTTAGTGAAACATTGTGGATATTTGACTTAAATGTTGCTTGATTTAAGTCAAATGTTCTAAATTAAACACATTTTTGAGCAAAATGTTCTTAATAAATACTAATATTTAAAGAAAGTATTGCCGCGCCCGGAGACCCGTCTCCATGATGTGGAGCCAGGCTGATGGTCAGAATCACCTGCTGGAGGATTCACCTGTTGTACATGTTTTTAGTGGTAGACATGGGGAGAACATGCTCCACACTGAAAGGCCCCGTCCTGGTGGGAATCGAACCCAGGACCTTCGAGCTGTGAAGCTGAGGCTCTAACCGCTGTGCCACCGAGCCGCCCACTTTAAAGAATGGAATGTTTTATCTCTCTGTGAGAAGCAGTTCTTACATTAAGAGTTGTTGATCTTAGTTTTTCTTAAAATAAGAAAAAATATTCTTTGTCTAAAACTGAAGAAGATTCAAGAAGTTTTTCTTTCTTGTTACAAGAAAAATTATCATGTTTTTAGCAAATTTATCTGAACAAGAAATGGCCAGATTTTATTTCCTAAAAACAAGATTTTTTTTCTCAAGAAAACTTTGCTCAGTGAGACATTATTACTTATAGGGAAAAAATAAGAACTTATTTATTAAAGTAAGACATTTTTCTTGCTTAGAATCCACTTTTTGCAGTGAATAAAGTCAAGTGTAAATCAGGCCCATATGGATATTTTCTCACAGCAGATTGTTCAGTAGAAGTGAAAAAACAGCAGTTGTAGCAAGCGCTAGCTAACCGTTAGCATTAGCCCGATGCTAACATGTAGCATCATGTTAGCATTCTCTGTTATTTATGTATTTATGGGCTGTTGAACCACTTTGCTCCTCCCCATGTCTTTGTATCTTTATTTAGTAGAAACTATATTCATAATTCAGCATTTGTTAAAGTAGTTTTTGAATAATTAGAGAAAATTTTCATTTTTTCAAAATTGTTTTCCCCCTTAACTGTTATCAAACATGACCATATATGGGCGATTCCAGAGATGCCGTTTGTATCTATGCCAGACTTCATCATTGGTCCTCGACACTCTGCTTCTGCCGATTTGACTACCATGTTCATCGCGAGTGCAAAAAGGGGTGACTGAGATGGTGCAGCCAGTTATTATTCCCTTTTCAAGCCTGTGCCACTCAGATGTCAGGGCCCCGGAGGTGACTCTCAACCGGAAGTTGTTATCGTAGTCCAGGATCAACTCCGAGATCTTTGTTGGCACATGGTGTTTGCTTAGGGCTGCTTCCACAAGCTTGTGTTGTATGGAACCAAATGCGTTCGTGAGATCCAACCATAGGACTGAGAGGTACCCTTTTCCTTCCTTCGCCTCTCTCAAGAGCTGTGTCAATGCCCCTGTATGCTCCAGGCAGCCTGGCGTACCGGGGATTCCGCCTTTCTGAACTGATGTACCGATGTATTGGTTCTGTAGGAGGAACTTCATCAGCCTGCGGGACGAGATCTTGCCCTCAGTGCTGAGCAGAGAGATGACTCTGAACTGGTCTAGGTCTTTTGAATCTTCCTCTTTGGGAATCCAGAATCCCTCTGCACATCTCCATTGGTTGGCCACTTTTCCCCGGCGCCAGACTACTTTGAATGTTCTCCACAGCTGCTCCAACACAAACACCACACCAGACCAACACATGCACCACACCAGACCAACACAAGCACCACACCAGACCAACACAAGCACCACACCAGACCAACACAAGCACTAAACTAGACTAAAAGAAGCACCACACCAGATCAACACATGCACCACACCAGACAAAAAAAGCACTACATCAGACCAAAAAGCACTACAACAGACCAAAAAGCACTACACCAGACCAAAAAGCACTACACCAGACCAAAAAGCACTACACCAGACCAAAAAAAGCACTGCACAAGACCAAAAAGCACTACACCAGACCAAAAAGCACTACACCGGACCTAAAAAAGCACTGCACAAGACCAAAAAAGCACTACACCAGACCAAAAAAGCACTACACCAGACCAAAAAAGCACTACAACAGACCAAAAAGCACTACAACAGACCAAAAAGCACTACACCAGACCAAAAAGCACTACACCGGACCTAAAAAAGCACTGCACAAGACCAAAAAAGCACTACACCAGACCAAAAAAGCACTACACCAGACCAAAAAAGCACTACAACAGACCAAAAAGCACTACAACAGACCAAAAAAAGCACTACAACAGACCAAAAAAAGCACTACACCAGACCAAAAAAACACTAAACCAGACTAAAAAAAGGACCACACCAGACCAAAACCAGCACCAGACCAGACTACACCAGACCAAAAAAGCACTACATCAGACCAAAAAGCACTACAACAGACCAAAAAGCACTACACCAGACCAAAAAAGCACTAAACCAGACTAAAAAAAGGACCACACCAGACCAAAACCAGCACCAGACCAGACTACACCGGACCAAAAAAGGACAACACCAGACCAAAACCAGCACCAGACCAGACTACACCGGACCAAGAAAGCACTACACCAGACTAAAACAAGCACCAGACCAGAAGCAGAACACAACAGCAGCCCAAAACAGGCATTACACAAAACGAGCATTACATCAAGACTAGTCTAACCCTGATCAAATCAAACATAATCCTCATCATAATAAAAAATTAAAAATAATTGACAAAATCTAGATAACTTCACCTTCAAAGCACAAATCTCCAAAGCCATTCACATGTTAATGTATGAACATGATAATTATAAACATAATAACGTAATCACTATATACTACTCAAAGATGATCATGCATGATAATATAAAAGCATGATAATGTAATAAGGCTCATTCATATTTCACAAGATGCAAGAACTTCTTGTTCTTGCACCCTGAGCTGCAGAACAAAATGGAGTCATTATTGCCTTGTTGCCCTGGAACTGTCCTCAGTTAGAAAACATTTCCATGGTTGCAAGGCAAAAGTGACTTCATTTTGTTCTGCAGCTCAGAGCGCAAGAACAAGAAGTTCATGTGTCTTGTGAAGTATGAATGAGCCCTTAGACATGATAATGTATCAGTATCTACTAATCAAACATGATCATGCATGACAATGTATAAACATGATTATGAATAAACATGATATTGTAATCAGTATCTACTAATCAAACATGATCATGCATGACAATGTATAAACATGATTATGAATAAACATGATAATGAAATCAGTATCTACTAATCAAACATGATCATGCATGACAATGTATAAACATGATTATGTACTAAGGCTCATTCATACTTCACAAGATGCAAGAACTTCTTGTTCTTGCACCCTGAGCTGCAGAACAAAATGGAGTCATTATTGCCTTGTTGCCCTGGAACTGTCCTCAGTTAGAAAACATTTCCATGGTTGCAAGGCAAAAGTGACTTCATTTTGTTCTGCAGCTCAGAGCGCAAGAACAAGAAGTTCATGTGTCTTGTGAAGTATGAATGAGCCCTTAGACATGATAATGTATCAGTATCTACTAATCAAACATGATCACGCATGATAATGTATGAACATGATTATGAATAAACATGATTATGTATAACCATGATAATGTCTAAACATGATAATGTAATCATTACATACTACTCAAAGATGATCATGCATAAAAATATATAAACAAGATAATGTATTAAGGCTCATTCATATTTCACAAGATGCAAGAACTTCTTGTTCTTGCACCCTGAGCTGCAGAACAAAATGGAGTCATTATTGCCTTAACCATGGAACTGTCCTCAGTTAAAAAACGCTTCCATGGTTAAAAGGCAAAAGTGACTTCACTTAGTTCTGCAGCTCAGAGTGCAAGAAAAAGTTATTGCGTCTTATGAAGTATGAATGAGCTTTTAGACATGATAATGTAATCAGCCCATACTACTCAAACATGATCATGCATGATAATGTATAAACATGATAATGAATAAATATGATAATGTATTAACATGATTATGTAATCAATATCTACAACTTAAACATGATCTTGCATGACCAACAGCAACACATAATCTAGTCAGTCAAATACTTAAAAGAACATGCAATCCCTTCGTGATCAGAGAAATATGTTGGCACCACCACAGAGTGAACTTCAAACTGTGTTGTTTTGACATATATATGGTCAATCAGGGTCCCTCTCTCGGTTGTAGGAGAGTCAACATACTGAATATAGCCTCTATCAAGCATCAATTTGGACAATTTGGAAGATTTCAGTATGTCCTCATTAAAGTCTCCTACAATAACAATGGTTCCGCTCTTAGACTGTAGCCAATTAAATAGCCTCTTAAGGTTTTTGATGAACAAAGACATGGCATAAGATGGGGGACGATAAATCACAACAACTAAACTATTGAAAGCCTGATTATTATATGCTATACATTCCAAATCAAAATGAGGTACTGTGACATCATAAGCCCCATTTACATCACAGTACACGCCAACTCCCCCATTTTGTTGGCCACATAACTCTACAAGTGCTGGATTGGTGCTACTATTGTAACTATCACTACGGGACCGACTATGAAATAGGAAATTATCAATTTGCACCGTGTCTAAACACGAGTCAGCACTTAGCCATGTCTCTGTCACAGCAATGCAGTTAGGCCGCCAAAGCTGTGTGCACCGTGTCAAATCAGACACATGCCTACTTAAACCTTGAACATTCATCAAAAACAACACAAAAAAGGGTTCATTGTAGATGGGCCGAGACACACTTTCTGTCAAGAAGGGAGGCATAAAATGTAGAGCAAATTTAACCTGATCATTGCAATAAATGGCTTTTTCTTTGAAGTCTTGGATGGTGAGACCAGACAGGGTTCTTACTCTACTCAGAGCTACATACGCTTGACCAGCAGAATCTACTTGATCAAGGGACACAACTGCGTTATCAACAGAAATGCCTTGGACCTTATGAACAGTACAGGCCCACGCAAGTCTAAGTGGAAACTGACGCCGAATGCCACCTTGATTGTTTGCACGTTCCTCCTCCGGTTCAATACGTGTACATCCAGCTAGATCAGGGGACGGGTGTCTATAACGTTGCCTTTTTTGAGAACCAGCAACGCTATCATCAAATAAAATGTAAACTGCTACTGGGAATGTTCTACCTGACCAAATAATGTCTGTAATTGTACCGCATATGCCATTAACAAGGCCATCATTAACATCTATATTTTTACATAGCATAATGCGTGCTCCGTTACCCAAAAATACCTCCTCTGGCAAGCATGTATGCTCGGTATTTAACAGAGGAGTCATTCTTTCCTCCAATTTCCCTGTTTTCTTATTTCGACTATAATCCTTCGCAACTATCTTTACAAAATCCGGGCAGGTTTCACAAAGTTTATGGTGATTAAAGTCGTCAACTTGCCTATTTCTGGAATAAATATGCAAAGCATCAGACTCTTCCCCTGTTTCACAAAGTCTTAATAATTCAATATCTGAATTTAGCAGGGATGTAGTCCTGGATCGCGTTCTCAAACGGTTCAGCAATTGGGCAAAATCCTCATCTTTCTGACGCATGATCGTCGTCAATTCCACAAATGAGAATTTTGCCCACAAGTCTGAACTGTCTCCATCTCTATACAGGGCTGTATCTTTAATTGGCCTTAACTGATAAAAATCCCCTACGGCTATTACACAAATATTACCAAACCGGGAAGAGTCACCTGATTGTTTGATTTGTGTCAGTCTACTGTCAATATATAGCATTGAATTATGGCCGACCATGGAAATCTCATCAATAATCAAAATCTGTAAATCCCTAAATCTGACACGGACAGTATTTGCCTTGTCTTCTAATAAAGTTTTGACTGGCTTTGTTGGGGGGACTGGAATGTGAAAAGTATTATGGATAGTAGCTGCTCTTAAATTGTACGCTGCTACCCCTGTTGGTGCAGTAAGGAGGACGCTGATGCCATCAGGATCCCGGCACAAAGGTGCCAGCAACCTGGTAGCTTCATACTGTATTGCTCTAATCAGGTGACTCTTCCCGGTTCCCGCCCCACCCGTAATAAATACATGAAATGGCTCTGGTTTGGTACCCGCTACTTTGTTCAAACACCATGCCCGGATTTTGTAAAAAATGGCCAATTGCTGTTCATTTAATGAACGGACTAAAGCTAAACCTTCTTGCCTACTAAGGATATTATTTTGCCTTTCTATATGGGCTATTTCCTCGTGGCGTACGGCCAACTCAGGAATGGGAAGAGGCTCCTCTTCTTCAGGGTATTGGGCTCGTTGCTGTTCTATTTCCTCGATGCAGTCTAAACATTCAGATTCCTGCTCGGGACACAACGAAGCCCATCCGCTCTCCAGGACTTCGTCACAGACGATTTCCTCCTGGAGCTTTTCGATGTCTTCTTTTATGACATCAAATTTACTTCTATTTAATTTAACTATTGAACGTACACTATGTATTGAACCGTCGGAGAACTCAATCCTGCCATTTTTATAAAACAGCAAAAACGTCTCGCAATTATCCGGTTTCAATTCTGTACGATAGGGCACAAACAGTTCAATCAGGACCCTATAGTACAGTTCGGGATTTTTGGTTTTTGAAGGACGCATATGATCGATTACGGCAGCTTCAGATCTCGTTCGTTTTACAATATATCCGCAATCATTTTGAAGTTGAATGGACTTCTTAGATTTTTGGCTGCTTGAAAGGACGCGATACTCTGACGCAAACGTCGCAATACACATATCATTAAACACGTCATCGTCGGGACGGTTCTTATACCGGTCCACAATGTTTAGCATCCATATGTCCTCCTCTCGATCTGTTTCCTCAATGGTGCTTAATGGTCTGCTCATTCTAACTATGTTTTCTCCCGTTGGAATAAAAACGAGCTTCCTAGAAGACTCCATCAAATGCATCCCCGTTAATAAATAAATGGCCTCCTGAGCAGATACTTCTCTATTATGGAGGAAAACTGTACCCACTTTTTTCAATGCCTCCTTGGCGTCTAGATTCCCTTTCTGTGCTTCCTTTTGAGAGTTAGCCAATAATAATCCTATCTCCCGTTCAGATTTGCCCATATATGATATTACGTACACAATGCAAGCATAGGGATTGCAAACTTATTGAATATCAAAATTTGCATTCCACAATTTGGCGATCCCCCTACTAAAATTATTAATCCAAATCGCGTTGACTTTCCTCATCAAAACAATATGTGTACGACCACCCAAAGAACAATAAGCTATTTCAAAAACTTCCTGATTAAACCCCAGAGAATCAAACAGATCTTCGGGGAGGACATATGCGCAATCTTTGGCAGAACTAGCTTTTTTGACGGCAGCTACAAGCGCTGCAGCTCGTTCAGCATTTATGGTCCTATGGCATATACATGGCACTTCTCGGGCTTCATCCTGGGGGTTATCTTTATTGTCTTTGTGACACTTGGGGCATTTAGGTTTACTAGATCGTTTTATAAAAGTGCGCGCAGACGGGGGACGGGGGAAATTAAAACGACAAACAGTTTTGTTTTTCCTACATGATTTGGAGTGGTTCTCTGAATGTTTCTGCACAGAGGTGACGATTTCGTGTAACGCATCGTCCTCTGGTGGCAGCTCACAGGTGACGTATTTATCTATAAATGCGATCACCTCTTCATCTGTGTTAACATCTGATTTAGGTGCTCCTAGAAGCCACAGAAGTACATGGACATGTGGAGAGCCTCGCTGTTGGAACTCAACGCGGTAAAAATAGTCATCTATTTCTCCTACAGGATGTGCTGGGGACATTAAAACTTCCTTGAGAAATATACGCCAGCGATAATCAAACATCCTAGCCGCGGTAGCCGGATTACGCTGCAAGAGTTCACAACGCTCTGCCCACTCTAAGTCCTCTAAAGTTTGATCACGGCCATCCTGTCTAAGAACGGTGTTAATTAAGTTTTTCCAGCGCATATCTGCGCTGGAAAAAGAACAGAACCAGGTCGGGTTTTCGCGCTTGTGCAGCAATGCCATCATGTATCTCTTACCACCGCCCCAATATGGTGGAGAGCCTCTAATCGGCCTAAGAAAACGATAGCCACAATCGCGCTCTACCATCTTCTTAAGTGATTCTTTTAGATCCGAATCATTGCTGCCGCGATCGTGAGGTCGGTTAGGATTAGTATCACCCTTCCGAAGTGCGATGGATACACTAGAGACCACTTGCTGAAGAACCGATAAATAATATGCATAAAAAATGAACGATAAACACTGCGCAAATCGGCCATCGGCATGCATTATACGATTGTTTAAATAACGATATAAAGTTATACGAATTAGTCTTTTGTCAAGAAATGTACCGCGGCCTTGTGGAAACAAACAAGGAAAGCATTTGGCTTCATTTCCCTTATCTGAAAGTAATTTGATCGGGTTGTTACCTTCAGTAGGAGCTAGATTTAAAACACCGTCCAAGTACTGATCTAAAATGTGTTGGCCTAAATTCACGGGCAAAGAACAAGTATCCTGAAAGATGCAGTATCGCTGTTGGTCATGCAGGACTTCGTCATCAAGGTTCACATCAGGAGGTTTTCCATCCTCTTGATGTGAATTTGATGACTTGTCCTTACCTTCATCTAAAGTAACATCCATTTCTTCAATGTCTGGATCCTGATCATCCTGATCTTCTCTAGAAAATTCATTGATCCACGCTTCATCAAAATTAATATCCGAAAAATACTTATTAATCCTTTTTAAACGTTGAATAGCTAACTTAATACGCATTGTGTTGACAAACCTATATTTATAATGGCCTTTATATGTGAGTTTACGCTTCAGTTTAATTGGCAACACAACACCACCCAAATCTGAACGGGGCAATAACTTGGCTGTTTCTGTTATATTTGAAGGGACACAGGTGACTGGCCCGTGAATTCCCTTTTGGCCTCCCTTAGGTAAAGCTACCATCTTCATCAAAGCTACATTGGGCGAGACCAAAAGTTCCTCCACATCATTTAAAAATGCCAATTCTTCTGGGATGGGATCAAGTTCCAAGTTGTTATAAGAACTTTCCGGTGGAATGCAACCCCTAAGAATCTTACGATGACAGGTGAAACAAATCCACAACTTACCTCTAGCTGTTTTCTTAACTGAACATGGGCGGGCACAGGCTTTGCTACATTTATGTAAATATGTGTCTTTAATACACTTAGTAGCTACATCTAAAACTCTGTCATTCTTTCTATAGTTATTTAAGCTACAAGGTTTTACAGATTTTTTAAAGAATAACCTATGGCACACAGAACAGATGAATTCTGTCCCTTTTTCAACTTTCGCTAAGAAACACTGTGCTACATAATCAAAGTCCTTCAATTTTAGTTTATGCTGTTTTTTAGAAGTCTCTTGAATATGCTTTTTATTTTCCTGAGTATGATATCTTGTTTTACTACTTATTATTTTATCTTCCCTATATATGGGATTTTTGTACTTAATTTTACTTGCTGCTTTTATATTTTCTCGATGTGACAGACTAGTTCTGTACTTTTCTTTGCTGTAAGCTTTAACGCTTTCTTGGTGCAGCTTATCTTTACTATATTTTTCTTTGCTGGAAGCTTTAACGCTTTCCTGGTGCAGCTTATCTTTACTATATTTTTCTACACTGTAAGCTTTAACGCTTTCCTGGTGCAGCTTATCCCTCCTATATTTTTGAATACTCATTGCTTTAACTTGATCTCTGTGCAGCCTATTTCCTTTATACAACTCTATACTTCTTTTTTTCAACATGTTTCTTAACGAAAGTTGTTTCCAGTACTTCTGTCTGTTCATTTGCCTTATTTTCTGTCTATGGGCAGTGTTATGTCGATATGTTACTCTCTGAAGAGTATTAACTTTCTGTTTGTATTGAGCCTGCTCATACTTTGTTCTAAAATACGCTTTCATTTTCTCTCGACGTCTAAGTACAAATTTACTTACTTTCCTATTTACTTCTAAATCACCGCTTACTGTTTGTGCTGGTGCATCATGTGTTGCTGAGATTGTGCTAGATCTCAAACTACGCCCTGTGTTATTGTTATGAAGTTGACAAATACCACAACAACCCTGCCCCCCAGAATCTTTAACACATGTAACTACCTCGTAATGATTTCGATTGCAGTTTTCTAAGTAAATAGATTGGCTTGACTGTGCTTTACCCTTACATGTGTATTCAAGCCAATTCCCATTAAAGAATGTAAATATACCTACCCCTAAAATGTCTGCTGTTACCTGTATCTCGACCTCTGTGGCCCAACTACCTACATATTTCATTCTTTTTGTTTGGATATATTCATAAACTGAGGGGGAATAGTGACCCCATAAAGTCTTATATTTTAAAGGATTCTTTTCTAGTTCTTTTACAACCGAAATCCTATTTTTTCTATGATTCTTTTGAGTTCCACTTACTGCAAGGGAGATTGCACGGAAAAAACAATTCCCATCAGCAACAATGGACTCATTTTTGCATGGGGCGCCTAATGACCTACTGGTGGTAGTTTGTGGTATATTTATGTGTTCAAACTGTATTTCTAACTTCCTACACAAAGACTGGCAAATATCCTTATCTATGGGGGTGAAATATCTAGTTCTCTGAGTGTGGCTAATGAACTCTATACCTGCATCAACCTTTTTAGAGAGGATTGTTTTAGATTTCTTTGATCTGTGAATGCCTTTGGAGTTTAGAGGCTCTGCTTCAACCTTAGGCACACTACAACCAACTGACTGCATCTGCTCGCTGATGCTAACATCCTCGCTGATGGCAACATCCTCGCTAATGCTAACATCCTCGCAAATGCCAACATCCTCGCTGATGCCAACATCCTCGACGATGGCAACATCCTCGACGATGGCAACATCCTCGACGATGGCAACATCCTCGACGATGCCAACATCCTCGACGATGCCAACATCCTCGACGATGCCAACATCCTCGACGATGCCAACATCCTCGACGATGCCAACATCCTCAGATGCAACAGTTACAACAACACCAGTCAGCTCAAACTGTTTCTCCGCACGGTCATAACAACGGGCTAAACGACAAAAGTGCCCATACAGATCTTCAATAGACCTAAAGAACGCCACAACACTTTTACCATAAGCATCTACCATCCCACTCACACTCCGAGAGTGAGAGTCGACCACAGCGTACACACCATTATCATGAATGATGGCACAAGTGCTGCCACACATGGTGAACAGGCAGGTGTCATACAGTGCCAACATTCTTTCTAAACCACTGCGCAGGCTCACAATGATCATGTTATCAATAAACTCCCCACTGTCAACACCAACTACACCGGGAAGACCTTCAGTAAACTCAAAACAAACCTTTTGTCCCTCGACGTCCCACTCATGTGGGAGCTCTGGGACCAACAACATACTTGACCCGGGAGCAATCCTGCCACTAACTTTGCAGTATCTATACAACTCATCACCCAAAACAAGAGTCCGGTCTAAGTCCTGCTTCTGCCACAACGACACATGACCCACAGTATGCTTAGCAAGACTCATCAGTGCAATCCCCATACACTGAGAGCCAGCAAACGCGAACCGATTACTCCCCTGATGAAAGGAGCCACGGATGTTCCGTGGAAGAGTGACCGGCACCGACTCACCTTGACTTACCTCAGCAACACCGGGGCCGTCTTCTTCTCTTCTACAACCTGCTTTAACCGGTGCATCAAGACCAAAACCAACAATCTCAACATCACCATCATCTACATCAACAACATCACTCCGGGTCTTCTTGGTCCTTCCATCGGCTTTCCTTGGACTGCGGATGTGACGCTTCCTGTTCTTCTTCCTCTTCTGTAAAAAGAAAAATAAATATGCTTGAGCAATGTATAATACAAAGAAAAAATCAATACTTGATTTATATTGATAAAGCTATGAGAAAATAGCGTGGGGGAACCAGGTTTCCTTCATCGCAAAGGCCTGAAAGTTTGTTGGGCTGAGAATATAGTAAAAATAACTAATTCTGTTTTAACAGGGAATTACCTCCAAATAAGGTGGTAAAGCACAACTTCAAACTAAATCTAGAACATGTCATTTTATAGTAAGTTTGAAGTTTTCTCAAGATTTCTCATAACAAACTGTTTTATATTATTAATTGCACAAATCTGATAAACGAGTGTGACAGACAACGGCACCTGAACTTTAGATTTCAGTTTAGTACATCAGGCTTTAACCTCTTAACCCCCACCTGAACTGAGCACATTTCTCCAGTTTGACTTTACCCAAATCTAAAAGCTTTTTGGAAAAGGTGTCAAAATAGAACAAAAAAGTGGATGAAAATGGAACAAAAATGTTACAGAAGAGCGACAATAATATGACAAAAAGGTGACAGAAATACAACGAAAAAATGATAAAACGTTCACAAAAATATAACAAATGCGACAGCAAAAGCAGAAACTAAAAAGCTACAAATAAAAGGCCACACAAAGACAAAAATTAAGCAAATATGTGCCAAAACAGAGACAAAGAAGCAATAAAAGAGCAACAAAAACATGCCAAAAAAGCGACAATAACACAAAAAGTGAAAAGAGTGTAAAAAAATGCGGCTATACGACAAAGCAGTTGGGATCAGTTTTGTAGGTCTTAGCTTTCAAATGAAGTGTAACACTGTTGCTCTCCAGTACAGATGCTTTTATAATTGGGTAAAGTCAATCTGTAGAAAATGCACTTGGCTATCAGGTAAAGTCACAGAACATTCACACTATACAGCCTCTTTTTACGTTCATCAAGAATAACACTTTTTGACTTAGAGAATACCTATAATGATAATACTCAAATGAACACTCCAATACCAACCTGGCCTTTCACTAGAACATCAGCGTCGTTGGCAGGCGGTGTTTCAAGTGGCCCAGCTCCGGGCTCCGTCTGTGTGGTAAATAAAGCACTAATAAGGCTTGATTGGGCTTATTGTGAACTACAATTGAACAAGTGTCTTTAAGGGCTTAAAAAAAAAGTATATGTAAAAACATTAGCGTGTAGAGTGTTTTTGTAATTGTAAATAATATCACAATAGTCATCAGTAAAGCTTATATTTGCTTTGAACAGACTTGGGAACACAGGCAGGTTATGCATATAAAGTATGCTTTTAAAGTTAAAGACACCAACCTGGTCCTTCTCCATCACAGCAGGAGAAACACCGCCCACATCAGCACTGGATGCTCCAGGGGTCACCTTCACAGCTGGCACCGCCTGGACAGTAAATGAATAAAACACAACGAGTTAAGTATTATTATACAGTGATAAAATACATTCACGCCAAAGACACCAACCAGGTCCTCCAGCAACGAGTCCAGGATCTTCAGGTCATCAGAGGGTGACTGGTCACTCTTGGTCCTAACAAGGAGTTTCCTTGGACCGCGGTTGTGACCCTTCCTCCTCTTCTTCCTGCCCTATAAAAGAGACAAAGCATATGATACAGCAATGTGTTATAGGGAAAAAACAATCCTTGGTTTATTCATAATGCTGTGGGAAAAACTTGAGAGGGGAACCAGGCTTCTTTCATGGCAAAGGCCTGAAAGTTTATGTTTGGTTGAGAATATACTACAAAATAACTAATTCTGTATTAACAGTGAATTAACCTCTACTAATACAAAAGATGATTTACTAATGCAGGAGGTTAATAGCAAGCACTACTTCAAACTGAAACAGGGACATTTCACAGACTGGTATAAGCTATTCATCAGTAGAAACCTTTTTATATTACTTGTGCAAATCTGATAAACGAATGTGACAAACAACGGCACCTGCACTTTAGATTTCAGTTTAGTACATCAGGCTTTAACCTCTTAACCCCCACCTGAACTGAGCACATTTTCTCCAGCTTTACCCAAATCTAAAAGCTTTTGGGAAAAGTTATAGCAACAAAAACGAGGATGAAAATGTGACAAAAGAGCGATGAAAACATAAGTAAAAGGACCAACAAAAAAGGAAGACCATGAAAAAGTGACAAAAGCCGAGCAAATAAGTGAGAAAAAGAGCGACGAAAAAGTGCCAGAAAAGAAACAACAATGCAACAAAAACATGACAAAAGAGCGTAACAAAAATGCAACGATAACACGACAAAAACAGGATCAGTTTTGTAGGCCTTCGCTTTCAAATGAGGCGTAACACTGTTGCTCTACAGTACAGAAGCTTAGATTTAGGTAAAGCCGAACTGGAGAAAATGTGCTCAGTTATGGTGGGGGTTAAGAGGTTAAATCACATTGCATGTACAGATGCTGGAAGTTTTGTTAATGAAAACAGATTTTTACCATAATATAGGCAAGCATAAGCTTAAAGGAATAGGCCACCGTTTTTACATACTGAGACATCTTCATACCTGAGCTTAGGAGTTCTTTTGTAGCTGTCTGGTCTTCACAGGTGCAGGTGCTTCACAGAGCACGGACGGCGTTAGCATTTAGCCTCTCCCCCTCTCCTCTATAGCTCCAAAAAAGGTCAAGTTAGAAGCGACCAAAATCTTCTACGTTTCCCCTATTTACATACGGTTACATGAGCCTTTACACAATCCAAGTATAGTTACACAAAATTAAACATGTGCATATTCTGAGCCCATAAAAAGATATATAAACTATATTGCAAGGCGTAGTAATATCACCACGCCTTGCAATATAGTTCCCTTTTTATTCGCTTACAAAATCGTCATGTTTAATTTTGTGTAACTATACTTGGATTGTGTAAAGGCTCATGTAACCGTATGTAAATAGGGGAAACATGGAGGAGCTTGGTCGCTTCTAACTTCACTCCTGTTTGGCCCCGTAGAAGAGGCTAAATGCTAATGCCATCTGTGCTCTGTTTACGTGACTGAGCGCACATAAAGACCAGACAGCTACAAAAGAACTCCTAAGCTCAGGTAAGAAGATATCTCAGTATGGAAAAACGGTGGCCTATTCCTTTAACCAAGCACATTTTTTCCAGTTCAGCTTTACCCAAATCTAAAAGCTTCTTGATTGGAGCGTTCACAGCCTGTAGGCCAGTGTAATGCCTCATTTGAAAGCAAAGACCTACAAAACTGCTCTAAAATGTTCCCAATGTGGACACAACCGCCGCTGTGTTGTGGACATAACCCGTGACTTTTTTGTCACCTGTTATGCTGTGTTTTTGTCGCTATTAAGATATGTTTTTTTCAAGAAGCTTTTACATTTGGGTAAAGTTGAACTGTAGAAAATGTGCCCGGTTAATGCAGGGGTTAAGAGGATAAAGGTCATGCTGGAGACACCAACCTGGTCCTTCATCGCATCAGGAGAAACGGCGCCCACATCAGCACTGGTAGATGACGCTCCGGGTGTCACCTCCACAGCTGGCACCGCCTGGACAGACACAAATGAAAACACAATGAGACAAATATTTAGATAGTACGGGTCGTTTTCTTTCCTGACCCACTGTAAATCAAACCTGACCCACCCGACCCGAAAAAAAAAAAGTTTGCCAACCCAACCCGAACCCGCACACATTGAAAAACTGCAACATGAGTCACGCTGCAGCTGCTATGACTTAAAGGAATAGGCCACCGTTTTTCCATACTGAGATATGTTCTTACCTTAGCTTTGACGAGTTCTTTAGGACCTGTCTGATCTTCACCTTCAGTCACGTAAACACAGCGCAGACGGCGTTAGCATTTAGCCTCTCCCTCTCTCCTCTATAGCTCCAAAACAGGTCAACATAGAAGCTACCAAGCTCTTCCAATGTTTTCCCTATTTAAACATGGTTACGTGAAGAGTAGGGAAAACGTGGAAGAGCTTTGTAGCTTCTATGTTGACCTGTTTTGGAGCTATAGAGGAGAGAGGGAGAGGCTAAATGCTAACGCCGTCTGCGCTGTGTTTACGTGACTGAAGGCACGGGTGAAGATCAGACAGGTCCTAAAGAACTCGTCAAAGCTAAGGTAAGAACATGTCTCAGTATGTAAAAACGGTGGCCTGTTCCTTTAAACTGGAGTGCGTCAGTGGAGAATTAACACTTGAGGCTTTGTTTTGCTACTGCACCGCTGAGGAACCTTTGAAATCGCTTATCATGGAACAAGGAGCAGAAACTATCATGAGGCTTTACTTCTATCACGTTATGAACATCTCTTTCCGTCAAACTAAACAGAGTTTGGACTAAAGTGGAGCAGCCTTTACCTGATGCTACAAGGTGTTGCTCTCCTCAGGTTAACAAGATGCTGTGTCTTTTATTTTCGTTTTACCTTGTGTCTTGTTGATGCATTATTTTAATCACATGTGTGTTTCCCATATGTGCTTGGGCACTGCTAATGTGCCACATTTGTAGTTGTGATCAAAATTATACAGAAGTGATAGGCCAGGTGACATCTAAACAAAAACGCTAATGATACATTTACCCCATAAAACTAAACGTTCAACAAAACACTGCGGGTGTCGAGTCGACCTGCGCATCAGTATTAGGTAGTAATAAAATAAGTTCACACTAAAGACACCAACCTGGTCCTTCTCCATCACAGCAGGGGAAACAGCGGTCACAACAGCACTGGTAGATGACCTTCCAGGCGTCACCTCCACAGCTGGCACCGCCTGGACAGTAAATAAACAAAATACGATGAGACAAATACTTATATACTAATAATCTAAGTCCACACTAAAGACACCTACCCGGTCCTTCAGCTTCAAGTCCAGGATCTTCGCGGCACCGGTGGGTGACGGAGCAGGTGTCACCACCACGACCTCGGCGGGGGGCCGCTTAAGAAATGACAAAATGAAAAGAATGTTGTGGTTCACGTCTGAAAGGCTTTGTAATAATAACATGCACATTGTTTACATTCTAAAACACTTACCAGGTCTGGCACCGCAGGTGCTGTAGGAGTGGGAGGTGAACTGGCTTTCACCTTCACTGCCTTTGCTGCCTTCACCTGAAATATATTTAAATATTCAGTCTTTAATCTCTTTACCCCCACCTGAACTGAGCACATTTACCCAAATCTAAAAGCTTCTTGAACAATGTGTCAAAATGGAGATAAAAATGAGAATGAAAATGCAACCAAAAAAAGTTTAAAAAAACTGCAAAAGACTGGAAAAAACATGCCAGAAAAGCAACAGTAACACAATAAAAAAGACCTGAAAAGGCGACTAAAGAGTCATGACAATGAAACAAAGAAGCCACAAAAATACAATGAAAATGACAAAAGCGCTTAAAAAATGGGTTAAAAATGTGACAAAAAAGTTATGATCACTTTTGCAGATCTTAGCTTTTAAATGAGCTATTACACTGGCCAAGAAGCTTTTAGATTTGGGTAAAGGTGCACTGGAATAAATTTGTTCAGTCAAGGTGAGGGTTAAGAGGTTAAATATACAATATATCAAGCAGATAAAGGTACAAACCTTCCGCTGGGGTTGGCTTGGCTTTGAGGCAGCAGCTTCCTGACGTCTCGCACGTGACGCCTAATAATTGAAGAACAAAAAAAACACCATAAATACTTCATATTTGTATACAAGGCAAATCATCCACTTTTACTTCAACTATTTCAACATTGTGTTGCAAAGCATAAGAGCTCACCTTGCACTCCACAGAGCCAGAAGGGACAAGCTTGTCCATCTTCTTAAGCATGGCTCTGCTGAAGAGAACGGGGGAAAGCGGGATGGAGAAGACAGACTCCACCTTAAAAGAATAAAAATAAACACAATCATTAATATATAACAATTCAATAATACAAAGATGCCAAATGGTATGGTAGAAATATTACAAACCTCCTGCTGAACCAGCCGCCTCTTGGGACCCCTTTGGGAGTGCGCGGGGCTCCCCAGCTGGCTCCTCTGTAAGGACAGTATCCACAGTCTTAATAACATGCACTGATGGAGCTGAAGCTTTGAAAGTAGAGGCAAGTCTCACCTTGTTCCTCCGTCTCCTTTCCACCAGGGTGAAGGCATCAGGATCCGGTGTTGGATCACTGATGACTGGTGGGGGGGTTGGTGGAGACACAGGGGGTGGACTGGGATGTGTCTCCATGTGGATGTAGGACACGTTGAACAGCAGGTCAGCGTACAACTTCATCCCCCCATCAGTGTCGCTCAGATGGACCTGTGAAAGATATGGGAGAAAAACAGTTATTCTGGGCACCACTTTACTGAGTTAATTATTTCTACTAGACTTGTAATGCAGATGAACTTGCATCTGATTCAAACTATATCAGAGAACTTACACCATCATGGCACCGCAAGTGCTGTTCTTTCAGCGGGAAGTACTCAGCCGCAGGGTAGAACTTGATACCTAGAACATAAAAATACAAACATAGTATTAATGTCTATGAAAGCTCAAATTAAATTAAACATATATGGTGATCAGACTCTATAGTTAAATGTATCCCTATAACACTCACCCATGCGTGCTGCAACACGGTGGTACTCCTGCCGCAGGTGCTCTTGGAGATACACTGGACTATCACCGCGAGGTGGAAAGTCCAGGACACAGACCTCAGGCCAGCGGCTGCAGACAGATGCCAGGTAGTGGGCAAAGTCCACACCAGCCTCAGAGATGGTACGGCTGGACTTGAGGTTGTTGGAGGGAGCGGTCACGACCACGAGCGATGGCCTGCGATCCATGAGCGATGGATGGCGGCTGTCGTTCGCGAGCTCGACCTCGAGCTGCGCGGCGCTCGCTCCAGGGGTGCAGCTGATGCCAAACGATACCTTGTTGCCAGGTATCTTGACATAGCCATCTATGAAGTGGCGCAGATGGCTGGCCCCAACAATCAGAACAAACTGGAAAAACACAGCACAATAATGGCAGTTAATAACATGAAAAGTTACTAAACCAAGTCCAATTTTCTTTAAAAAAGACGATGTAACATAGATTTGAGTAGATAGGTAAAATCATCTGCCAATTGAGTACAATTGTTTACACTTAAAATAGAGGAAAATCATTTGGACCTATAATATCACAATGCACAGTCATTTCAGTTCATAAGGATTATTGTAATGTTTTTCCTTTAATAATAAAAAAAGGCAAACCTTCTTGCTGGGGCTCGGAGGAGGGATGGCCAATTTGTGCTGCTTTCCCGTCAGCTTGGACATTGGCCATCGGCGGACCTTATGGCGGAATCCTGTTCCTTTCGCTAATAAGAAAAGAAACAAATAATTCAATTATTAATCTTTATGTTGTACATGTATTTATTTTATATGACTGTACAGTTTAAACTTAAGATAGTGACACAAATGAGTAACACTTACGGTAAAGTTCCGCATCATCAGCTGTGGGAGGCTGCACAGGAGCGGGGGGCCGCTCTGCCATCCTCTCCCTAGCTGCCTGGGAACGACGGAAAGACTTTCCACGAGGCATCTGAAATATGAGAAAACATTTAACATAAAACATTTAACATGTTTTACTTGTAGAAAAATGTAAGCAAAGATATAATCTATGTAAATGACCAAATCAATGTTTTTGGGCTGATAAACTGTATAAATGAGTGTTTAATAGTACTGTGTACAATGAGTGTTTAATAGTACTGTATAAATGAGTGTTTAATAGTACTGTATAAATGAGTGTTTAATAGTACTGTATAAATGAGTGTTTAATAGTACTGTATAAATGAGTGTTTAATAGTACTGTGTACAATGAGTGTTTAATAGTACTGTATAAATGAGTGTTTAATAGTACTGTGTACAATGAGTGTTTAATAGTACTGTGTACAATGAGTGTTTAATAGTACTGTATAAATGAGTGTTTAATAGTACTGTGTACAATGAGTGTTTAATAGTACTGTATAAATGAGTGTTTAATAGTACTGTATAAATGAGTGTTTAATAGTACTGTGTACAATGAGTGTTTAATAGTACTGTATAAATGAGTGTTTAATAGTACTGTATACAATGAGTGTTTAATAGTACTGTATAAATGAGTGTTTAATAGTACTGTGTACAATGAGTGTTTAATAGTACTGTATAAATGAGTGTTTAATAGTACTGTGTACAATGAGTGTTTAATAGTACTGTGTACAATGAGTGTTTAATAGTACTGTGTACAATGAGTGTTTAATAGTACTGTATAAATGAGTGTTTAATAGTACTGTGTACATGTGTCATTATTTTGGCACTTCAGTGAGTATTTGTCTTAACCTGAAACTCCCTCTTGTGGTTAAAAATATACCTTGAATGTTGAATCATTGGCTCTGCTGTGACGTCAGCCTCATACACATAAACACCCCCCTCCCCCGCCTGTCCCAGCTCCTCTAGGAAACGCCTCCTCAGGTGCATTTTTCAAATATTTTTCCTGCCCCTACAGTCTATACTCGTCACCACGGCAACAGAACTTCAAAAGTGGCGCTGCTGGACAGAGGAACTTCATTGGCTGACTCCACCCTCAGCTCCTCTGATTGGCTCTAAGCTCTCACTCTACACTGACATAGCAACTGTGCTGCACATGCAATAGCCACTTTTACCAGAAACAAGTCATAATTAGCTTTAACAAGTTAGAACCAGAACCAAACCAGGACTACATGAGGTCTAACAGTGAAAGACTTGGTCTAACCCAGAACTCCAACAGAAAAGTCCTGCCTTACACATTACACTGCTCCTCTGAGTCTCTCCCCCTGCTCTGAGCAACAGCATGGCAACGGCATAGCAACGGCATAGCAACGGCATAGCAACGGAGCCACTCATTGGCTGTCCCCCAAGCTTCCCGCGCACACACAGCCAATGAGCGCGCGGCACCGTCTCCCGCACACACTCTCCGGGACTTTTCAGTATTTAGCTTTCTTTTTAACAATAAAAAACAATTCAAATGAAACTAATAATCACCTTATGTGACTAAAACCACCACAGGCACACACATCTAAACACATGCTCTCAAGCCACGGACTTAAATAACACGAGCAGCTCAAAGAAACCATTTAATTTCCACCATTTCTCAGACATTACATCAGCCTGGCTGTGGCAGCAGCGCACAAAACCAAGCTTTCCCCACGGTCACCACGATAGAGCTCAATATGTACGCTTAATAACGCTCGAATATACAGAAAATATACTTATTACAGCCCCGGGCAGAGCATACATGTGTGGCTACTGCTTTAATGCAGCGTTTAGCTTAAACCAGAGCTACTACAGAGAAGAAAAAACAGTTCTTACCTTAAGACGTTTTCAGAGAAGAATCCAAAAAAGAATCAACTCAGAAACAGCAAAGTAATCCAAGAGGAAAGGCTCAGAAAGGGCTGAAAAGGGCTTCTCGGGGCTTGGTCCAAAAAGGATTAGGCTCAGAGACGCAGAGGGAGAAAGTTATCGGCTCTTGAAGAACTGAAAACTTCCAAAGAGGGGCGGAGTTTATATACCGGTCCACACGCGTGACGTC
Source organism: Gobius niger (assembly GCF_951799975.1). Taxonomy (NCBI): domain Eukaryota; kingdom Metazoa; phylum Chordata; class Actinopteri; order Gobiiformes; family Gobiidae; genus Gobius; species Gobius niger. Next base: position 13,766 of record NW_027639274.1, on the reverse strand, counting down.
ACTCACGTTTCATAGTGCTGATAGGCTGAAAGATCAAACCACCATCTCTCTCTCTCTCTCTCTCTCTCTCTCTCTCTCTCTCTCTCTCTCCGCGTGCAGAGCTCTGTTCGTGACGCTCCACCTCGTGGCCTCCTTGTTTACACCGCGGTGCCTTAAAGCCACAGTACCCAATATTTTTGATAATAATAATGGAAGAGGAGGCCACTATATGTGGTTCATATTTAATAACATATTAAACACATAACATATTTGTAGCATCCTGATTCTTCACAGGGGTGAGTTCACAGCTGCATTTCACTGCAGGGTCACTTATCAGAGTCACTTTCACAGAAATGGTGTAACTCACCTGTGAGTCCAACAAACTGATACAAAGACTTAGTGTCAGTGGAGCAAATATCTGACTTTACACAAAAATAAATGGGTGTGGCCTCTGGCCCTGATGCATGTGCTCAGTTACTTTCTGTAACTCTGGGTCTATGAGTGAATGGTTTGAAACGGAAATGCCATCAAGCTGGGAAAAAACAGTCTACAGTCTCTAAACAGACTAAAAATAAAAAAGTGGCACAAAACTCCAAGAAGTTTTATTTTATTAGCGACAAATTTGCACAAGATCTGTTTTGTACTTGCTTTGATCAGAAGTTCACTGGGCAAAAAGCAAAAGCAAAAAGTTAACTTGAATTATTAGTTGCTACAGTCCCCGGCCCCGGATGTTTTGATATAGGAATTTTAGAAAATGGGCGCGATAGCGCCCCCTGCAGAGCACCGAATAAAAATGAATGGAGAAAAAAAGTAAACTTTGTCGTAGACAAAAAAAATTTGGCACAGACATCCGTCACGTGACCTTGATCAAAAAGTAAATTATGGCCACGCCCATTTTTCCACCGTGTTGCCATGGCAACGACTCGAAATAAAGTTTGGCATAGCCAACCCAAAATTGGTAAACACCTTCGTCATGACTTTCCGAACAAAAAAGTACATTACATGGTTGCTAGGCAACCCACACAAAGTCGGCCATTTTGGGAAAAATAGCGTGATCTGGCGCCGAAGACGCATTTCTTGCCTTTGCTCTTTTATAAACTCGACCGAGGCTGGCAGCGTCATTTTAACCACGTACGGCGCGGCAGCGCCCCCCGGTTATTGCGGTGGCGTGCGACGGCGTGCGCCAACCGGCCAACGCTGCTCGCGAGGGCCTCTAAATGCCGCTTGCGGCTTTAATTATTATTATTATTATTACATCTGCTGCCGGCCCCCACGTTGCGGTCCCACCGGCCACGGGCATTGACCACGGGTCCATATGGACCGCGGAGCTGCTGTCCGAGGACAACCCGCCGTCACAACAACGCGAGTGCACGAGATCTGACTGCCGTGCGTGTGCGCGCATCCAAACAGGGCGATGTGTGTGCGCGTGTGTGTGTGTGTGCGCATCCAAACAGGGCGATATGTGCCATCGTCACTCACCCTAAACTGCAGCTGCAGACGCTCCGCACAGGTACAGTTACATCCTCAAAAACACATCTGCGTGTCTCTGTTTAAGTCTCTCCTGCAGTGACCAAGGCTGTGGTTCATTATAGATCCAGTGCTGCGTCATGTCAGAGACGCAGACAAATGCGTTAGATCCAGTCCTGACCGAACTCCGTATCCAAAGCTTTGTCTCCGGAAAAAAGTGCACGCAAAAATTTGCCCAAAACCTGCTCAAACACGAGCCTCTAATCACACGCGCTGCTCCGACTGATTTATCCTCCGTGTGAGTAAAAGCGAAAATGAAACTACCACTTAACGAGCGCATGGCTTGCACTGCGTAGTTTTTTTCTTTTTTTTTACTTTGCTGCTGTACCATTTGTTTTCTATTTTGCTTTCACGTATTGTGAGCCCAGAGGTACATTTGATTCTAAAGCAGCTTTGAACGCATTGCCAATTTTATTGTAAGGTTATAAATACTGTCTAACAACGATCATTAGGCTATTTCATTTCAAAACCAACTTATTATTTTTTTGATTGTGCACTACCGGGATGCACCAAACCACGGGTCCTGCACCGTGACCCAAACCGTTAGAGCTGAACCCCTAATATTTATCCATAAATATTCCACTGTCTCTTGAATTCTATTCCCTGAGTTTAGCGAAAATATTGTTGTAGTTTATAAGAAAGGAGCATGGGTGCATCAAACACTCCAATTGCAGTTTGTTTGAAATTATTTTTAGCATTCATTATTTTACACATTTGTAGTGGCCATAGTTTTTGGAATGGGTTGGGAACCACTGGTCTACAGCTGAACTGTGTGACGGGTTGGACATTTCTTTGTAATCACTCACAATCTCAGAATATCAAATGTGGAGACTAGATATATATATATATGTATAATAAACATCCTGTTCCTTTAGCTGATGTTTGGTTTCTCCTCCTCAGACGGAGCGTTCACAGCCCGGCTCAGGCCTGATTCTTTAACCCCTTAACTCCCACCTGAACCAAGCACTTTTTCTCCAGTTTGGCTTTACCCCAATCCAAAAGCTTCTGGACAAAAGCTGTGAAAATAGCGACAAAACTGAGACGAAAACAATGATGGAAATGTGACAAAAAATGGACAAAAAATGGACAAAAATGTGACAAAATATGACAAAAAATAACAAAAAAATGATAAAAAATGTAAGAAAAAAAAGACCAAAAATTGACAAAATTTTACAAAAACAATTTAAAAAAATTTGACAAAGAAAAAGACAAAAAAGACAAAAAAAGGACGAAAAAATGACAAAAATTATACAAAATTTGACAAAAAAGAAAAAAAAGAGACAAAAATGAAAAAAAAAAATTATACAAAATTGACAAAAAAAGACAAACAAAAAAAAGACAAAAAATGAGTTGAATACCCAACAAAAAAATGATGGAAAAAAATCTGATGACGTGAGGAAAAAGATCCTCTCGGTTCAGGCGGGAGTTAAGAGAACTGACGTAGGGCTGCAACTATCGATTATTTTAGTAATCGATTAATCTATCGATTATTTACATCGATTAATCGGATAATAAAAAACAGTTTTAAACAAAGGATTTTTCTGCTAGAAATAGGATTTATTTATTCTTAATTTCTTATCAGTTTGTCCAAAAAGCAGCAACATTTCACTCTCATAAAGAGACACCGGTCCTTATGTCCATGATGAGGAGAGAGAGCAGCTTCAGAGTGTCTTTTTAATGAGTACTTTTATTCTTATTCAGGTGAAGTAGGTCCTGACTGGAGACAGAATCTTGAAATGTTCTGCTGAAGCTCAGGTGATTGATTTCTTTGCCGGGATCTCAACCAGAGGAGTTTCCTAAAAGAGGAGAAGCATTTTAATTATTTTTGTCATAGTATTGCTATAGCAGGGATTAATGTGTCAATTTGCAAAGCTTTAAAGTACGGATGAGACAGTGTGACTGTGCTGGAGTTTTATTCTGCTTTTAAAATAGTGTGACCACCTCAAATAGTTTAAACAGACCAGTGGGACAATTTGGCAGAAAGAGAGAGAAATTTTATTTTTTATTTTTTTATAGATCAGGCATTTTAATCCCACTAAAAAACACCTTTTTATTATTGCAACTTATATAACACTGAGCAACAGATATATTACAAAGCAATTGGATGTAAAATATAATGATCATCAAAAAAATCATGAGTTAGGCTTCAATAAAAAAGTGGAACATGTGAAGCAGGAGGATCAGAGAACGACATGGCTCTGCAGGACAGTCAAAAGAGGGACAGGTGGTCACGCTATTTAGATCTGTGGATTTATTTATCTTAATTTAAATCGTAGCTACAGCGTAAAGATATTTAGCGCAAAAAACTTTGCAGCAACGGAGAAGTAGATACAGTAGGATGTAAAAGTCTGTGTTTGGTGAGGGGGGGAAGAGATAAGTTCGCCGTCATACCTTATGTCACACTTTGAAGTAACAGTGGATGAAAGTGTAGATGGTCCTGATGGTAAATCATCACTGATGCAGCTGTTAGCATTGTTGTGGCGGTAGCGGAGCGGGGGGGGGGGGCGTGTCCTTTCGCCTCGTTCGCCTCCGTCCCGTCTTCGCCTCTCGTTGCGGAGTTTCTTCTTGTTTGAGACGTGTTTTGATGATTACAACAGCCTGGTTCTCTGCTCCGCTACCTGGCTCTGCCCGGCTACGAGGCTTAGCACAGCGAGCTCCGCTCTGGTGTTTACAACCACAGAGCTGTGCTCTTCAAAAGCGGCCGTGCGGAAACAAGCGCCACTTACGGTTCCGGGCGCGTAGACGGCCCCGTTTCATGCGGTTTTAATGAGAAATATTAATAAAGCGAATAATCGAAGCGGGAAAATAATGTTCGAAGCATTTTACTAATCGAGTTAATCGATTTTATCGATTAATCGTTGCAGCCCTAAACTGACGTTTAGTTTCTCCTCCTCAGACGGAGCGTTCACAGCCCGGCTCAGGCCTGATCCTTTAGCTGATGTTTGGTTTCTCCTCCTCAGACGGGGCGTTCACAGCCCGGCTCAGGCCTGATCCTGATGTTTGGTTTCTCCTCCTCAGACGGGGCGCTGCGTTCACAGGAACATTTTATTTTGTACGTTATGTTTGGCCTCAGAGGAAGAACAGCTTTGTCTCATCGAACGATACAAATGTGTTTGTGAAATCAAGGTCTGGATCCACAAAGAGCAGACGGCGCCGTTCGTCACGGCAACGAGGACAAATGTTTGAGCTGCTGTTCAGTGTTTCCTGGGGGGGGCGTGGGGGGGGGGGGGGGTTACATTAATATAAATCTCTCTCTAAACCCTGGCCCTGACACTGAGCTGTGGAGCAGAACGGACAATCACAATCAGCAGTAAAGCCGTGTTCTGTCCGTGTTCTGTCCGTGTTCTGTCCGTGTTCTGTCCGTGTTCTGTCCGCGTTCTGTCCGTGTTCTGTCCGACAGGCCCGTTAGATTAGAGCAGAGCCCATCCTGCCCGAGTGCGTGAGGACACCGGCCTGTGGTCCGGCTCGGACGCGGCGCTTTATTGGAAAACGCCTGCGGCAAAAATCTGTGCCAGAATAAAATGTAAAAAATCCATTTGCATAAAAGAGAAAGGTCAGAGTGAGAGCGGCTCAGAGGCGAAACAAAACCAGACGAATCAAACGCAGGGGCAGGAAACTGTGTCTTCACAAGACAATGTGGAACAAGGAAAAAACAATGAACATCTAAACCTGGTTCACACGGCGGGAAAATGAGGCCGATTTAACCCGATCTTTACCTCTTACCCATTTCCTCTAGTTTGGAATGACCAAAATCTAAAAGCTTCTGGACTGGAGAGCAACAGAAAGGCCGACAAGACTGATCCTGACTGTTTCAGCCCCACGTTTTTGTGGCTTTTTATTGTGTTACACATGTTTTTATAGTGTTTCATATGTGTTTTTTATAGTGTTTTAATGTGTTTTATTTATAGTGTTTCATGTTTTTTTTTATAGTGTTTCATGTTTTTTCATAGTGTTTCATATGTTTTTTTTATAGTGTTTCATATGTTTTTTATAGTGTTTCATATGTTTTTTTATAGTGTTTCATATGTTTTTTTATAGTGTTTCATATGTTTTTTTTATAGTGTTTCATATGTTTTTATAGTGTTTTAATATGTTTTTTTTATAGTGTTTCATATGGTTTTTTTATAGTGTTTCATATGTTTTTTATAGTGTTTCATATGTTTTTTTTATAGTGTTTCATATGTTTTTTATAGTGTTTCATATGTTTTTTTTTATAGTGTTTCATATGTTTTTTTTATAGTGTTTCATATGTTTTTTATAGTGTTTTAATATGGTTTTTTTTATAGTGTTTCATATGGTTTTTTTATAGTGTTTCATATGGTTTTTTTTATAGTGTTTCATATGTTTTTTATAGTGTTTCATGTTTTTTTATAGTGTTTTCATGTTTTTTTATAGTGTTTTAATATGTTTTTTTTATAGTGTTTCATATGTTTTTTATAGTGTTTTAATATGTTTTTTTATAGTGTTTCATATGTTTTTTTTATAGTGTTTCATATGTTTTTTATAGTGTTTCATATGTTTTTTTATAGTGTTTCATATGTTTTTTTTTATAGTGTTGCATATGTTTTTTTTTATAGTGTTTCATATGTTTTTTTTATAGTGTTTCATATGTTTTTTATAGTGTTTTAATGTGTTTTTTTATAGTGTTTCATATGTTTTTTTGTCGTGTTTTCTTAAGTTTTTTTTTTATAGTGTTTCATGTGTTTTTTTTGTTGTGTTTTCTTAAGTTTTTTTTTATAGTGTTTCATGTGTTTTTTTTTATAGTGTTTCATATGTTTTTTTGTCGTGTTTTCTTAAGTTTTTTTTTTATAGTGTTTCATGTGTTTTTTTTATAGTGTTTCATATGTTTTTTTTATAGTGTTTCATATGTTTTTTTTTATAGTGTTTCATTTGTTTTTATGAAAACACATATAGACTAAAGGGACTAAAGGATCTGACCAGGGCTTTGCTCCGGCCTCTGATATCAAAGGTTTCTGCCTCATGTTTGCGAGTCCTGGTTTTGTTTGTTTTGTTTCCTGTGGCTCTGATCACACTGAGCACAGATGTGTTTACATTTTAAACAGAAGCCGCTTTATTCCAGAATGAATGTCCTGTTTGCATCAGACGCAGCGACGTCCTGAACTTCCTCTTCCTGGTTTGGTCATTTTTCTGCTGGATTTTTGTCATTATTTGATGGATTTTTTGTCTTTTTTTCTGCTGGATTTTTTGTTTTTTTTGCTGGATTTTTTTTTTTTTTGCTGGATTTTTTGTCCTTTTTTGTCATTTTTTTGCTGGATTTTTTGTCCTTTTTTGTCATTTTTTTGCTGGATTTTTGTCTTTTTTTTGCTGGATTTTTGTCATTTCTTTTGCTTGATTTTTGTCTTTTTTTTGCTGGATTTTTGTCTTTTTTTGCTGGATTTTTGTCTTTTTTTTGCTGGATTTTTGTCTTTTTTTGCTGGATTATTGTCTTTTTTTGCTGGATTTTTGTCTTTTTTTGCTGGATTTTTGTCTTTTTTTGCTGGATTATTGTCTTTTTTTTGCTGGATTTTTGTCATTTCTTTTGCTGGATTTTTGTCTTTTTTTGCTGGATTTTTGTCTTTTTTTGCTGGATTTTTGTCACTTTTTTGCTGGATTTTTGTCACTTTTTTGCTGGATTTTTGTCTTTTTTTTGCTGGATTTTTGTCTTTTTTTTGCTGGATTTTTGTCACTTTTTTGCTGGATTTTTGTAATTTTTTTGCTGGATTTTTGTCTTTTTTTGCTGGATTTTTGTCTTTTTTTGCTGGATTTTTGTCTTTTTTTGCTGGATTTTTGTCTTTTTTTGCTGGATTTTTGTCACTTTTTTGCTGGATTTTTGTCTTTTTTTTGCTGGATTTTTGTTTTTTTTTGCTGGATTTTTGTCTTTTTTCTGCTGGATTTTTGTCATTTTTTGCTGGATTTTTGTCATTTTCTGCTGGATTTTTGTCATTTTTTTGCTGGATTTTTGTCATTTTTTGCTGGATTTTTGTCATTTTCTGCTGGATTTTTGTCATTTTTCTGCTGGATTTTTGTCATTTTTTTGCTGGATTTTTGTCATTTTTCTGCTGGATTTTTGTCATTTTTTTGCTGGATTTTTGTCATTTTTTGCTGGATTTTTGTCATTTTTCTGCTGCTCTTTTGTCACCTTTTTGTTGAGTTTTTGTCATTTTTGTCACTTTTTTGGGTCACATTTTAGCACTTTTTTGTTGTCTTTACATCCTCATTCTCTTTTTTTCTCTTTTATTGCTGTTTTGAAGAAGCTTTTAGATTTGGAGAACTTAATAAAATGAATCAGGGGTTATTGTTGTCTGGCCTATGTCGCAAACGAAACAAACAAAGCAAAAATAACCAAAATCCAGAATGGGACAAACCCACTTTGTCACAGAACAGACGTGTTTTCCCTCGTCTGGATAAACTGTGACTGAACAAACCGTCTCCAGTCACTGTTTCTGCGCCTCGTCCCTCACAGCGACAGGAGCCGTGAGCGCCTCATCCATCACCGGGGCCAGAGGAGGAGGAGGAGCGCCCCCTGCTGTTCAGAGGAGGCGGCCTCTCTCCGTCCTCCTTCAGACACTTGGGACAGTCGGTTGTTCTTCCAGCGCAGGGGAAACGTTCTTTTCCTCCGCAGTTTTAACAGAGGACCTCTGAAGGACCTCTGGAGGAGCTCTGAAGGGCTGAAGGGTCATGTTTCAGTGCTGTTGTTTCAGACATGTTTTAAAAAAGGCCTGAATGATCTGACCTGTTCTTGGATGTTTGTCTTCACTTCAGTTATGTTTGGGTGGTACCTGCCGTGTAGGGGCTTCAGTTATGTTTGGGTGGTACATGCCGTGTAGGGGCTTGTCCTCCCATGACGGGACCTCCAGCACCTCATCTTCTGTTCCCCATTGTCTGAGACATTCACTGAGCACTGATCTGTCGGAGCCTTGTCCTTGATGTACTTATGGATCTTGGATGTTTCATCCTGGATAGTGGCTCTCACACTCACTAGTCCTCGGCCTCCTTCCTTACGGCTAGCGTACAGTCTCAGAGTGCTGGATTTGGGGTGGACCCTCCTTCCTTACGGCGAGCGTACAGTCTCAGGGTGCTGGATTTGGGGTGGACCCTCCTTCCTTACGGCGAGCGTACAGTCTCAGGGTGCTGGATTTGGGGTGAACCCTCCGTGCATGATTAGGAGCTTTCGCGTCTTAACATCTGTGGTCTGTATCTCCTCCTTTGGCAGCTTATTATTCCTGCAGGGCATCTGATACTGGCAGGGCGTAGGGACTTGTTCTTGCCATTGAGCTGCTTCTTAGGACCTGCCTTACTCGTTGGAGGTATTTGGCCGTAGCCGCTTTCCTTGTCACCTCTTCGAGGTTGCCATTTGCTTGTGGGATTCCGAGGTACTTGTAACTGTCTTCAATGTCTGCTATTGTTCCTTCTGGGAGTGAGACCTTCTGTGTGGACGACCTTCCCTCTCTGAGTCACCATCCGACCACACTTCTCTAGTCCCAATGACATCCCAGTGTCTGCACTGTATATCCGGGTGGTCTGGATCAGTAAGTCGATGTCTCGCTCGTTGGCTGTTTCCCAATGTCCAGGATCCTCGGCGTCTCGACCACTTCGGACGTCATTCGCGTCATCACGGCGCCGCCAAGTGGTTCCATTTCACCTGGACCACTCGCCCCCTCGCAGCTCGACTCCTCCGTTTGGCTCATTTGCGAAGGATACAGCAGTGGATCCTCCGCTGCCTCGGAGAGCTGAAATTACCCATGATGCACTGCAGCATAGTTTCTTTTTTCTTTTCTCGCAAAACTTTATTAGTTTGAACTCACTTTAAAAAAGTTTTGTTCCACATAAACAGTTTCCTGGCCTCTGTTGTTCATAAAACAGTGGTTTTAATGAGCATAGATTGACACGTGACCTGACGCAGCCGCTCCGGAGGCCGTTCCATCTGAGCTCAAAGGCGGCGGAGAGAGGACACTCTGGAGGAGCCGCCACCGAGGACGTCAACGAAGTGGCCAAACGGAGGACGGATCCTCACAATTGAGAAACAGCCGTTCTTAGCTACAGCTTGAGGTCATCCATGTAGAGGAGGTGACTGATGGTGGCCCCGTTCCTGAGTCGTATCCATAGCCAGTCTTGTTGATTATTTGGCTGAGGGGGGTCAGACCTATGCAGAACAGCAGTGGGGACAGGGCGTCTCCTTGTGGCCATTGGCTTCAAAGGTGGTTTTCCACGACCTCCTCGCGTTTGCAATGAAGGCTCTTAGAGTCCTGTTGATGTTGTAGCTCCAGCATTCAATGATCCAAGTATGTGGCATTGAGTCGTAGCTTTCTTGTAATCAATCCAGGCAGTGCTCAGGTTAGTGTGTCGGGTTCTGCAGTCTCGAGCGACTGTTCTGTCGACCAGGAGCTGGTGTTTGGCACCTCTGGTATCTTTACCGATTCCCTTCTGAGCTGTGCTCATGTATTGATCCATGTGCTTACTTATCTTAGCCGCTATGGTGCCGGACATGAGAGAGGCAGGTTATTGGCCGATAGTTGGATGGGACTGGACCCTTTGAGGGATCCTTCAGGATCAGGATTGTGCCCTTCGGTTAAACATTCAGGGTGATTCCCATCCCTCAGCAGCTGCTTCATCTGTGCTGCCAAGCGCTCATGGAGCCGTGAGCTTCTTAAGCCAGTAGGCGTGTATCATGTCAGTAGGCGTGTATCATGTCAGTAGGCGTGTATCATGTCAGTAGGCGTGTATCATGTCAGTAGGCGTGTATCATGTCATGTATATATATGAACAACCCGGAACAACCGAGGAACATCCAAGTTTCCTGTTTGTTTTGTTTTGTAGTAAATGTTCTGGAACAAAGTGTTTAAGTTTCTTCCTTAAGGCCGTTCGTGTCTGTTTCTCTCGAGCCTAATTCTTACATCACATCTATTGAAACCTCCAAACTCTCTGTGAAATAAGGAATGAAGAATATAAAAGAAAAAAGGAGCCAAATGTGCCATTTCAGCGCTGACACATGAAGGTCACTTCCTGATTTACTTTAGATGATTTAGATCTCACTGACGTAACGGGAGGAAAAATATATTGCAAGTTTTCAAGTGTCTTTAAAACGTTGATGAGGAAACGACACGTCGGGTTCAGCTCAGGTCACTTTAAACTCTTCTTTCCCGTCACTTCCTCTAATAAAACCCTGAAAGTTTTATCCTCAGATTTATGTTCATGTTCCTCCAGGGACCGAGTAAAGTCTGTACGTTTGGATGAAACGCTGCAGAATCTGTTCCTTTGGAATCAGACGGTTTTATATAAACACATTTACATATTTGGAGTCGGCTGGTCCCGTCTGAAGATAAACTGATCACAGGTTCACATCACCCTCAGGCAGGGGGGGGGCAAGTTCTCTTAACGGAGGCAAATGTTTTCATTGTTAAAACAAAGTAAAGCTCTACACTGGAAACATCTCACATGAGATAAATGACTTCAAATTGCCTGAATAAAGGTTCTTTATGTTGAATTTGAGTCTGTTTGGACTAATCTAAGACAAAGATAAAAATGCTAATGCCAGTGGAATGAGCATAAAACCCACTTTCTACCAATGAGTTGTACATAATATGGCCTAATTGGGTGTTTTAACAGTATTTCTCCCACTGAACCCTAACAATTTTAAATTACTTTCTGATTTATGTCGTAATGTTTCTCAAAATGATCTTGAGGGCCAGAGGTTCTGTGCTGGAGGCCGGATTCGGCCCCCGGGCCTGACGTTGCCGACCCCTGGGCTAAGGTCTCCATAATAAACCACAGGCAAACGATTGAAATTAAACTTAAGTTTCACAGCAGATCATTTCTGAGAAAATGGCAATAAAAACGATTCTGATCCAAATGTGATGTTTGTGTTTATGGTCAAAAAGTTCAGTTTTGTTTCGTCACTAAAATCTTTTGGATGAAACCAAAATTGGGCGACGGACGGTGTTAGAAAACAACAGGGTCGATCCGGTGTTTTATTTATTGTTTTTGGTGAAATTAGTTCACAAAGTTTCTTACATACAGAGCCTCTCGAAAGTATTCATACACCTTGAACTTTTGCACATTTTGTCATGTTTACAACCCTAAACATAAAGATTTTATTTTAATTTTTTTTACTGAACGTTCACACACAAGTAACAGACAACTGTGAAGTGAAAAAAAAAAAATGATACATGATTCTGTTATTTTTCAAAAAATAGAAAAGTGAAAAGTGGGGCGTGCATAAGTATTCATACAGCATGAATGAATACTTTGTGGAACCCCCTTTTACTGCAATAACAGCACAAGTCTTTTGGGTTTGACTCTACAAGATTAGCACATGTAGAGACTGACATTTTAGCCCATTCCTCTTTACAAAACAACTCCAGCTCTGTCACATTAGAAGGAGAGCGTTTGTGAACAGCAGTTTTCAGATTATTCCACAGATTTTCAATAGGATTCAGGTCAGGACTTTGACTGGGCCATTCTAACACATTAATATGTTTGTTTTTGTAGATTTATCTTTGTGTTTAGGGTCATTGTCCTGCTGAAGGTGAATCTCCGCCCCAGCCTCAGTTCTCTTGTGACTCCAGCAGGTTTTCCTCCCATATTTGGCTCCATCCATCTTCCCAACTATTCTTACAGTCTCCCCAGTCCCTGCTGAGGAAAAGCAGCCCCACAGCATGATGCTCCCCCCCGTATATCTGACACTGGGGATGGTGCACTCAGGACCATGAGCAGTGTCAGGTTTGCTCCATACATAACGTTTGTCTCATCTGACCAAAGCTCCTTCTTCCACATGGAGCTGTGTCCTCCTTTGATTCCCCCAGCTCAGCGGCAGGACTTCACAGCTCCTCCAGAGTTATCTTGGGGCACTTGGTTGTATTTCTGACCAGTGTCTCCTTGTTCAGTTTGTTAGTTTAGGTGAACAGCCGTGTCTTGGTAAGTCTGCAGTGGTGCTTTACTCTTTCCATTTCTGAATGATGGATTGAACAGTTGCTCCGGGAGATGTTTAAATCTTGGGAAATCTTTGTATAACTTAATGCTGCTTTAAACTTCTCCACAGCTTTATCCCTGACCTCTCTGGTGCTCCTGGACCTTCATGATGTTGTTTAGTGACCACAGCTCTGAGGGCCTGAAAGAACAGCTGTAATTACACTGAGAGTAGATTACACACAGGTGCCTCTATTTAACCGTTAGGCCAAGGTGTGAACATTCTGGAGTCATTAGGAATGTTTTAAAGGCAATTTAATGCACTCAGAAAATGCTGTGTGATACTTATGCACGCCCCACTTTTCACTTTTCTATTTTTGAAAAATAACAGAATCATGTATCATTTTGCTTTCACTTCACAGTCGTCTGTTACTTGTCTGTGAACGTTCAGTAAAAAAATACAAATAAAATCTTTGTGTTTAGGGTTGTAACATGACAAAATGTGTTCAAGGTGTTTGAATACTTTCGAGAGGAGAAATTGACCAAAAAATTACAAAAAAATTACAAAAAATTACAAAAAAATTACAAAAAAATTACAAAAAAATAAAAATAAAATTACTAAAAAAATTAAAAAAAAAATTACAAAAAAATTACAAAAAAATTACAAAAAAATTACAAAAAAAATTACAAAAAAAATTACAAAAAAATTACAAAAAAATTACAAAAAAAATTACAAAAAAATTACAAAAAAATTACAAAAAAATTACAAAAAAATTACAAAAAAATAAAAATAAAATTACTAAAAAAATTAAAAAAAAAATTACAAAAAATTACAAAAAAATTACAAAAAAATTTACAAAAAAAATTACAAAAAAATTACAAAAAAATTACAAAAAAATTACAAAAAAAATTACACAAAAAATTACAAAAAAAATTACAAAAAAATTACAAAAAAATTACAAAAAAATTACAAAAAAATAAAAATAAAATTACTAAAAAAATTACAAAAAAAATTACAAAAAAATTACAAAAAAAATTACAAAAAAAATTACAAAAAAAATTACAAAAAAAATTACAAAAAAAATTACAAAAAAAATACAAAAAAATTACAAAAATGTGACTAAAAAGTGACATTTTTTCTTCACTTTTTGGTCACAAATTGAAGAAAAAGTGGACGACAAAATGTGACAAAAACTTGACGAAAAATGACAAAAATGTGACAAAATGTGACAAAAATGAGTTGAATACCCAACAAAAAAATGATGGAAAAGGGAGTTAAGAGGTTTAGAGAATAATAACTTTGAATACTTTCGAGAGGAGCTGTATATAGATTTGTATTCTGTGAGAAATGGTGA
>NW_027639275.1:15000-131467 GCF_951799975.1 Gobius niger | reverse complement strand
GGAGGGAGGAGGAAAGAAGAGGAAAGAGGAGGAGAGAAGAGGAAAGAGGAGGAGGGAGGAGGAAAGAAGAGGAAAGAGGAGGAGAGAGGAGGAAAGAGGAAAGAGGAGGAGAGAGAGGAGGAGAGAGAGGAGAGAGAGGAGGAGAGAGAGGAGAGAGAGGAGGAGAGAGAGGAGAGAGAGAGGAGGGAGGAGGAGAGAGGAGGAGGGAGGAGGAGAGAGGAGGAGAGAGAGGAGGAGGAGAGAGAGGAGGGAGGAGGAGAGAGAGGAGGAGAGAGAGGAGAGAGAGGAGGAGAGAGAGGAGGAGAGAGAGGAGAGAGAGGAGGAGAGAGAGGAGAGAGAGAGGAGGGAGGAGGAGAGAGGAGGAGGGAGGAGGAGAGAGGAGGAGAGAGAGGAGGAGAGAGAGGAGAGAGAGGAGGAGAGAGAGGAGAGAGAGAGGAGGGAGGAGGAGAGAGGAGGAGGGAGGAGGAGAGAGGAGAGAGAGGAGGAGGAGAGAGAGGAGGGAGGAGGAGAGAGAGGAGGAGAGAGAGGAGAGAGAGGAGGAGAGAGAGGAGGAGAGAGAGGAGAGAGAGGAGGGAGGAGGAGAGGGGGAGGAGGTCCTACACCAGAGACTCCAGCTTCTGCTCCTCAGCTTCAACAACAGTGTAGGAGAGAGAGAGAGCATCTGGAGGTCCTACACCCGGGAGACTCCAGCTTTGTAGCAGCTGTTCTCTTCATCTCAGGTATTTGTCTGGCAGAAACCGTCCTCATTGTGTGGAAACATCTGAACTTCTGTCGTCCGACCCGACAGGTTCAGGCCCGTTTGAAGAAGCCGTACCTTCTTGGTCTCGGTGAAGACCAGCTCCTCCACCTCTTTGCTCAGCACGTCCTCCGGCAGAGTCTTCATCTTGGCCGACAGGAACTTGATGGCTCTTTCTCTGACGATGTCCTCGCCCTGAAGGATCTGAGAGAAGAGTCCGCCCAGAGTTCCTGAGGAGAGAGAGGGAGCGTGAGGAACGTTCAGGAGAGAGAGGGACCTTCAGGAGAGAGAGGGACGTTCAGGAGAGAGAGGGACGTTCAGGAGAGAGAGGGACGTTCAGGAGAGAGAGAGACGTTCAGGAGAGAGAGGGACCTTCAGGAGAGAGAGGGACGTTCAGGAGAGAGAGGGACGTTCAGGAGAGAGAGGGACGTTCAGGACAGTGAGGGACCTTCAGTAAGAGAGGGGGAGCGTGAGGGACGTTCAGGAGAGTGAGGGACGTTCAGGAGAGAGAGGGACGTTCAGGAGAGAGAGGGACCTTCAGTAAGAGAGGGGGAGCGTGAGGGACGTTCAGGAGAGAGAGGGACGTTCAGGAGAGAGAGGGACGTTCAGGAGAGAGAGGGACCTTCAGTAAGAGAGGGGGAGCGTGAGGGACGTTCAGGAGAGAGAGGGACGTTCAGGAGCGTGAGGGACGTTCAGGAGAGTGAGGGACGTTCAGGAGAGAGAGGGACGTTCAGGAGAGAGAGGGACCTTCAGTAAGAGAGGGGGAGCGTGAGGGACGTTCAGGAGAGAGAGGGACGTTCAGGACAGTGAGGGACCTTCAGTAAGAGAGGGGGAGCGTGAGGGACGTTCAGGAGAGTGAGAGACGTTCAGGAGAGAGAGGGACCTTCAGGAGAGAGAGGGACGTTCAGGAGAGAGAGGGACGTTCAGGAGAGAGAGGGACGTTCAGGACAGTGAGGGACCTTCAGTAAGAGAGGGGGAGCGTGAGGGACGTTCAGGAGAGTGAGGGACGTTCAGGAGAGAGAGGGACGTTCAGGAGAGAGAGGGACCTTCAGTAAGAGAGGGGGAGCGTGAGGGACGTTCAGGAGAGAGAGGGACGTTCAGGACAGTGAGGGACCTTCAGTAAGAGAGGGGGAGCGTGAGGGACGTTCAGGAGAGTGAGGGACGTTCAGGAGAGAGAGGGACGTTCAGGAGAGAGAGGGACCTTCAGTAAGAGAGGGGGAGCGTGAGGGACGTTCAGGAGAGAGAGGGACGTTCAGGACAGTGAGGGACCTTCAGTAAGAGAGGGGGAGCGTGAGGGACGTTCAGGAGAGTGAGGGACGTTCAGGAGAGAGAGAGACGTTCAGGAGAGTGAGGGACGTTCAGGAGCCCTGTGGACGTCTGTGTCTGAGCCTCACCTTTGGCGTCCAGCTTGAAGATGGAGAGCAAAGCGCCGTTGACCTGGTTAAACTCGGCCGTGTCGTCTGGAAAAACACAGATGAAGTTTAAACACAGGAGTCTCCGGGTCTGTGGTGCGTTCAAGAGCAACAACGTGAAACACTAACGACACTAAACATCACTCTATAAACAAAGGACATGTTAGTGAAGCGGGTCAGCATGAACCAGGAGCCGTGTTAAGATGAATCATTAACCTCTGAACTCCCGCCTGAACCGAGAGGAGCTTTTTACTCACGTCATCAGATTTTTTCCCATCATTTTTTTGGTGGGTGTTCAACTCATTTTTATCACATTTTTGTCAATTTTTTGGTCAAATTTTTATCACATTTTTTGTCATTTTTTTGTCATTTCATTTCATTTATTAATTTATTTGAATGGGACAGTGCATATTGATGGACAACTAGTGCTGTAAATATGCCGGATTTAGCTCAAGGCTAATTTCCATCCGCAGTCATTTTTTTTTTTATATCACATTTGTCACATTTTGTCATTTTCTTTGTCAATTTTTAGTAATTTTTTCATCAAATTTTCATCAAATTTGTTATTTTTTCATGCATTTTTTATCAAATTTTGATCACATTTTTGTTATTTTTTTAGTCGAATTTGTGTCCGATTTTTGTCGAATTTTTATCACTTTTGTCGTTTTTGTGTCATTTTTTAGTAATTTTTTCAAACATTTTTTCCGTCTTTTTTTAATCAAATTTTTGTCCTTTTTTTTTTGTCGGTTTTTTTGGTCCATTTTTTGTAATTTTTTCATCAAATTTGTTATTTTTTCATTCATTTTTTTATCAAATTTTTATCACATTTTTGTCATTTCTTTGTAAATTTTTTGTAATTTTTTCAAATATTTTTTTCGTCTTTTTTTTTTCATCAAATTTGTGTCGGTTTTTTTGGTCAATTTTTTGTAATTTTTTTCATCAAATTAGCATCAAATTTGTTACTTTTTCTTAAATTTTTTATCAATTTTTTGTAATTTTTTCAAAAACCTTTTTCGTCTTTTTTTGAATCAAATTTTTGTCATTTTTTTGTCATTTTTATCAAATTTGTGTCGGTTTTTTTGGTCAATTTTTTGTCCATTTTTTGTAATTTTTTCATCAAATTTGTTACTTTTTCTTACATTTATCTTTTTTTGTCAAATTTTTTTTCTTTGTCAAATTCTTATCATTTTTTTGTAATTTTTTCGTCAATTTTTTAATCAAATTTTTGTCAAATTTTGTCATTTTTTTGTCACATTTTCATCATTGTTTTCGTCTCACTTTTGTTGCTATTTCCACAGCTTTTTCCCAGAAGCTTTTGGATTGGGGTAAAGCCAGACTGGAGGAAATGTGCTCGGCTCAGGCGGGAGTTAAGAGGTTAAAGTGATGAAGTGAAAGTACCCGTCTGCAGCAGCTGTGTTAAGATGTCGGCCACTCGGGGGATGTTTTCTCCGCTGGCGAATCGCGGCAGCTCCTTTATGGCCTGACGTCGGATCTGAAAACGGGAAACACGGGAAACTCACTGCACTGATACAAACAAAGAACGAGCTCATGCTTCCTTCAGTTCATCGTAATATAGGACCACCACCCGGGGCGATACTGACAAAACCATCACAAATATGGAGACTCACATCTTCCCTATTTTCTCCAAATTGTCTATTCATATTTTTCCAAAATTCTCCTCTTGTTTTGCCCAGTATCTGTGTTAAGATGAATAATTAACCTCTTAACTCCTGCCTGAACTGAGAGGATCTTTTTCCTCACGTCATCTGATCTTTTTTTCCATCATTTTTTTGTTGGGTATTTAACTCATTATTGTCACATTTGTCATTTTTTGTCACATTTTTGCGATTTTTTTGTCAAATTTCTATCTTTTTTTGTCATTTTTTATCAAATTTTTGTCACGTTTTTGTGAAATTTTGTCATTTTTTTTAAATCAAATTTTTGTCATTTGTTCGTCAATTGTTTTTATCACATTTTGGACAAATTTTTATCAATTTTTTTCCCAGTATCTTTCCCAGTCCTTCCATATTTTAACACAAATGTTCTGTCCATCTTTTACATTTTCTTTCCCTATTTTTACACCTACTTCCATTTTATTTCTCCATATTCACCCCCTCCCACAGTTTTTGCCTGATACCTTCCCAATTTTTTCCTCCATCTTTTACACCAGAGGCAGGCAAGTTTTCTTAATTACTATTTTCTTTAATAGAGCGAGGGCGCTGATTATTACGATTATTAGCCCAAAGTGAAGCACAACACTGGAGAAATTACCATCTTAAAAGGGATATTTCAGGGTTTTCACTCATTTAGACACTTTTCCTGATCGGACCGAGTTTGCTTTGCTTGTTTGAGGACATTTCAGACCAGTTCTAGGGTAAATCTCGCTTGAAATAAGAAAGTAAAGTTGCCAATGAGATAAGACCAGTTTTCTTTCCCCATTGGCAAAGAAAATGAGCTGAAATAAGGAGGAAATGTATCGAAACGAGTCAGAAACATCTCAGAACTAGTGAAATAATCCAGGACAAATGCCCAACAACTTCTTAACTTTTGGTCATTTTTTTGTATATTTTTTGGTCAATTTTTTGTCAAATTTTCATCCAATTTTTGTATTTAATTTTTTTTTTTTTCAGTTTTTTTGTCATTTTTTAATCAATTTTTTGTCTTTTTTTTTGTCAATTTTTTGGTCAATTTTTTGTCATTTTTTTGTCAAATTTTCATCATTTTTATTTTTTTTCCAGTTTTTTGTCATTTTTTAATCAAATTTTTGTCTTTTTTTGTTTTGTTTTTTTGTTTGTCAATTTTTTGTCATTTTTTTGTCAAATTTTCATCACATTTTTGTATTATTATTTTTTTTCAGTTTTTTTGTCATTTTTTAATGTTTTAATCAATTTTTTGTCTTTTTTTTTTTTTTGTCAAATTTTCATCAAATTTTTGTTTTTTTCCCCCCAGTTTTTCGTCATTTTTTAATTAAATTTTTGTCAGATTTTTGTCTTTTTTTTTTTTTTTTTTTATTATTATTTTTTTGTCAGTTTCGAGCGGTTTTCACTCATTTAGACACTTTTCCTGATCGAGTTTACTTTGCTTGTTTGAGGACATTTCAGACCAGTTCTAGGGTAAATCTCGCTTGAAATAAGAAAGTAAAATTGCCAATGAGATAAGACCAATTTTCTTTCCCAAAGAAAATGACCTGAAATAAGGACGAAATGTATCGAAACGAGTCAGAAACGTCTCAGAACAAGTGAAATAATCCGGGACAAATGCCCAACAACTTCTTAGTCAGAACAGATCAGTGATTTCGACTCACCGACACGTCCTCGTCCTCGCACAGGTCGAGCTGAGCGTTGATGGCGGCGTCGGAAAGTTCCGGAAACTGGCTGAAGAACTTGGGGATGAACTGGGCCGCGAGCCGCTTCTCTTTGGGCCCGCCCTTCACGCCGTTCAGGATCACCTGGTACGCATCTTTGTGCTGCGACGGGAGAAGCAAACAGTGGGAGGGTTTATTATTCAACACGTGAAGGAATTAAACTACAGACGACAATAACACAGAGACTTTAGATTCAAACACAGACTTTTCAATCTAAACACTTCAGTAAATGTTAATAACCCCTTAACTCCCGCCTGAACCGAGCACTTTTTATACAGTTTGGCTTTACCCCAATCCAAAAGCTTCTGGAAAAAAGGTGTGAAAATAGCAACAAAACTGAGACGAAAACAATGATGAAGATGTGACAAAAAAGTGACAAAACATTGACAAAAAAGTGACGAAAAACTGATGAAAACGTGGCAAAAATGTCACAAGAAATTGACAAAATATGACAAAAATTTGATAAAAATTTGACAAAAAATGACAAAAAAATGAGAAAAAATGAGAAAAAAACGACAAAAAAATGACGAAAATATGACAAAAAAATGATGAAAAAATGACAAAAATATGACAAAAATATGATAAAAATTTGACAAAAAATTTACAAAAAATGAGAAAAAAACGACAAAAAAATTGATGAAAAAATGACAAAAATGTGACAAAAAATTTGGTAAAAATTTGACAAAAAACGACAAAAAAATGACAAAAAATGAGAAAAAAAAACGACAAAAAAATGACAAAAATATGACAAAAAATTGATGAAAAATTTACAAAAAATGTGACAAAAAAATTGATAAAAATGTGGCAAAAAACGACAAAAAATGTACAAAAAATTAGAAAATTTGACAAAAAATTAGAAAAAAATGACAAATACGTGACAAAAAAATTGCAAAAACTGACGAAAAATGAGAAAAAATGAGAATAAAAAATGATTTAAAAAATTGATGAAAAAATGTGACAAAAAAGACAAACTTCACAAAAAATTACAAAAAATGAGAAAAAAAATTCAAAAAATGTGACAAAAAAATTGATAAAAAATGGACGAAAAAAGTTACAAAAACGAGAGTAACGCCCACTAAAAAAAATGATGGAAAAAAACGACGTGAGGGAAAAGATCCTCTCGGTTCAGGCGGGAGTTAAGAGCTTAACTGGAATTTGGTTTATAAACTTTGGACACGTGACTTTTTACATATTTTACGTTAAACATGTCACGGGTTATAATCACTGACACCCCTGAGTATCGGGAGATGTATTGGATCGTCCCGGCCCTGGTAGAACTTTGGCTTTTCCATCACTTTTAAGTCGTGTTTCCGTCACTGTTTTCTCCCTTTGTTTTCCCCGCTTTCAGATTCGGGTAAAGCCAAACCGGTTCCGGGGGTTCAGAGGTTGAAGAAAGCCTCATCTTGGAGCTGATTTAAAGCTTCTTGTGACTCTTATGTTATATATAAAAACACACACAACTATTTAAAGCTAAAGTTGAGTTTAAAATGAATCTAAAACATCACGTATCGATAATAACCCGGATTCACCCACACGTTTCCTGCCGGGGTGAGTTTTGTGTTTGGGTCCCAGTGTTTTCACGCGGAGTCTGATCAATGAACGCAACAAAACAAGAGGAAAATCCGCGTGATCATCATTTACTGAGCGGATACTGATCAATTAAACCGATTTCTGAACGATCTCCTCCTTCCACACACACATGAGGGTTTAGAAACGGCGCGTGTTTGAGCCCAAAGGCAAAGAAAGAGGAAGGTTTTTGTGAATGACTGTGAGCGCTGTTAGCCGCGTTAGCTTAGCATCCTTATGTAACGTACGCATCCAAAACAAAGCCCCGCGCGGACACAAACTACACCCCCGTGAGTGGGTTTAAAGCTTAAATCCACCCCCCGGGGGCCGTGAGGGCGGTGTGAGCCTCCGTCTGACCTGGCTCAGGTTGTCCTTGGCGTCTGCGAGCACGCCGTAGCTGCGGTACAGGTCCTCGATCGTGACCGCCATCTGCGCTCCTCCGCACGGCCACAAAAACGCTCCTTCTGCCGCCGATAAAAGCCGTGTAAAAGCCTCCGGAGAGCGGCCCGAGCTGCTGCCTGACGCCCTGCGGAGCCCGCGGGGAGAGAGCTGCGGTGGAGGCCGGCGACAGCGGGGGATAAAGCCCAGAAAACGAGGCGAGTGGAGCGGACACGGAACAGAGCGTCACCCGCTGAAGCTAGTGCTGATGCTAATGCGGGTAATGCTAAGGAGCGGGCTCTACTGCGCAGGCGCACACTCAGCAGGGGGCTTCTTCACGGGACACTGAGGGCGGGAAGAGAGACAGCGCCTCCTGCTGGACACGGTCAACACTTATACAGGAGCGCCAGGAGAGTGACATGTTTGATTTCGATAAACCAAATGTTCCCAAATAGGCCATTGGCTAGCTTTTCTAGCGTGAAGTTTTGTTCCAGGAAATCAGAAATACAATTTCTTTGCATATTCTGAAACTGAATAAAACAAAAGGGGTCAAATAAAGTTTCCACATGCAGAAACCCTGCAGTTTTTGAGAAATTCGAGCGTGAAATGGGAACTATTTTCTTCTGGCGCGTATGATTTTACGGTCACCTGACCTACTTCTGACCAATCGGCGCATCGCGTTGACACCGCAACCCGGAAGTAAACACGCAGCCCAGAGGAGCGCCTTCACTGACAGCGCAGCTGTTAGCTACTATCGTGAAGAAAATCCCGCTTTCTGAAGGCAAACTTTAGATCCTCTGCAGCGAGAACAACTCGAGCAGAGTGGGCAACACTCACGAAGATCGCAAACGAGTGGATTTGGACCATAGACCTGTTATACTCCCTGGACAGCGAGGAAAATGAACTGCAAACTTCTGCGAACTCTTCTTCAAAGATCGTCAGACCTACGCCAGGCAAAGACTCTTAAAACGGCAGCCAGGGGGTTGTCCTACTCGTGAGTACATTCTTATTTATTGTGTAGTATAATGCTAATACAAATAATGCCTGAGGGAGCGACACACGTGCTGTGCCTCACGTTGCATGTATGACCCGAAGAAAATTCGTAGTTTGTTCTCATTCTGGATGTAGTTCCCCATTTGTCTGATTTGCTTTAGAAATTATAATAGCAAATAACTTTACCAGTTAGTTACACCAAAAAGATGTTTAAGCATGTTGACATTTGAACCTATCAAAGTTTGTCAAATGTTGTTGCTATAATAAAGCGCAAACCAATCAAAAAAGTAAATTAAAGAGTGCCACTGTGAACAGCTCTGTTGTTTTTACAGTCTGTGGTTGTTCACTGCAGTCAACTGTGGTTAATAGTTTATTATTGCTGGAATAAGTCTCTTCGGTGTGAGTTGGAATCACTGATCCTTTCAGTCTCTTATTTCACTCCAAAGTCCAATTAAGTCCATGATAAAATGGAGAATATTAGTACAGTTACTTGTACATGATACATAAGGCCTGCCCTACTGCTGTAGTTATTTCTGTTGAATCTGCTTTCTTCATTTTCCAGGACAATTACGTGATGAAAACATGTTGTGGTGGAGCCTGGTCCTGTAAAGCCTCGCCTCACTTCATTTAAAGACTCAACATGAAAGAGTGAGGTATGTATTTATGGGAAGTTCCAGGGCTCGGAACAACTGCATTCACATTGAAAAATGCTGAACATATTCTGCAAACTGCGATCCAACACTTACCTAGAGGCCTTTTTATAGCAATATTCTTAACACGTTTTGAAGACTATCTGACTGAAAATTATAGTAAATATTATATTAATCTAAGCTCTGAATTCTCAGTTTCTGTCCTTTTGGCTCCTCAGATATGGCTTTGATTCTTGACTGTACTTTTTGTTAAAAACCTAAAATGTGCTTTGTCTGTATTTTTACAGTGGGAGAACCTGCCATCTGTGGCCACATACGAGATCTCCTGTGATTGTCTGGAGGACTTTGGACAACAGAGAAATGATCCTGATGAGACTCTGCTAAAGATCATCAATGAACTGCAGAGTCGTCAGAGGCCTCAGATTAGAGGTATGTCATGTATTTTTCTGTTTATCACCGTCTTATAATCAAGTCATGCATTTAGATTTACAGGGATTTATTGGGTTGGTCTAAATTAATATCAGAGAAGTGAGATTTCTTTTTTTCCCCATCAAATTCTAACTTGGGCCTAGAACAAAATGTGTCTGACTCTGTGGCATCTGACCTTGGCCCTTTCTGAAACCGCCTCCTTCCTTTTGCTTCACACTTACACTACTTCTTTGAATTGAACATTAATTTCCTCTTAGAGTTTCAGATTCAGATTGTTCATATGTACACTATATTTTAGCTTCTTAAAACTTGCCAATATTTGGTCTCATTTCTGCTTTCTTTTTCATTATCAAATATCTATATGACTGTAAAATGTGACTCTTGTAAATAAACATGGAACAGAAATAGTTTGGTGCATGAGGCTGCTCTCTGAAACACACACCTGTGAGTCGCATCGATGCTTATAAACCACTTCTCCTGCTGCGTGTTCAGCTTAGGACAGACCTTTCCTTCGAGGGAACATGCATTTCCAGTGTTAGTGAGTAGGAAAAGGAAGGAGGATGCGGTTTCAGAAAAGGCACAACAAACCACTCACAGATCCACAATCATCCATTATCATCCCAGACACTAGACTTTATTTTTTAACTAATAATCTACTCATATGGGCCCCAAAACTGTACATACAATGTAATAAAAAAAAAAATTGGTATATAAGGTATTTACCATCAACATACAATAAACTAGTTGTAAATTAAACTTAACGGTACTTTTTGATTTCAGATCGGACAGGCTGATGTCAAGGATTCGAGCTGATTTTCCTCCGATCACCGTCTAATCTGAGAAATAATAGTGAACTTTTGAAACACTGAACGAGGACAGTAATTCAGGAGTTACACTTTACATCAGAAAGAGCCTTTAAAGGACCCTAACGACAAGAACTTTTTAGCCTCCTTGCCTGGATAGAGAGTGCGTTAGAACAGTGGTTCCCAACCTGGGGAGCGGGGGCTCCTGGGACGGCAGGTGGGGCCCAGAGCTTTGTCTGGTCAGAGTGTCAGGTCATACATTTGCACAAGTTAAAATGGTTAAAAATCACAACAGGTGCATAAAACTATCTAATTTCAGAAAATGTGTTTAAAATGCATATCGGTAAATATTTTCAGGTTTTGATTTTTTTATTGTATTTGTTTCGACTGAGGGGGGGCCCCGGGCTGACTACAGCATGCACAGGAGGGGAATCAAGAACAAAGGTTGGGAACCACTGCAGTAGAAGGTCTTATATTGAATGAATTACAAGATCTAACAGGCAAGACTGAAGTCAAGCTTTCGTCCATATGCCAAGATACACTTGATCTGCTTCTGATGGTTAAAAACCCCAAAATCACAAAAAATAAAAGAATGTTTGAAACTTATCTGGAGCAATTTGTTATTTATGTTCATAAAATCTAATTTGAAAATGTCATGGGGAAATGGTAGGTCCCATAGTGTGCTTGTTTCAATAGGACGCATATTTCAAAAAAGGCATATTTTCAAAAGTTATTTCTTAAAAACTAGCACTCCTATCCACCTTCTTTTACCACATATTGAATATTTTTAGTATTGTCTTTATGATTGTAAAATTTTAAGTCTGTGGCCTTTACACCTTTTGAAATAACTGGAGTCAAAAATGCCTATAGAGGCTAAAATGTCCATTTTTTCACAAACTTCCCCGCTTTAGGAGCCAATTTCTCATTAACTGCAGGGAGTCTGCGTGTGGAAATTTTTGTGGAAGAAGTTTAACTATTGTACTTGATAAAAATCCAAATAAAAAGTATTTCCTATTTCCTGGAACAAAAGTCATTTTCTAAGCCCTTTCTGAGAGCTAGCCGATGGCCTAAAAGACCTTTTCCTTCTGATTCAGATGATGATCCACCACCAGGCCGAGTAAACAGGCCAAATGAACAATAAAGAACAGAAAAACAAAGACTAAAGGCTGACTCAGCAGGAGATTTCTTTACCTATTCAGACTTAAGTACATACTATGGACTATCCGCAATCCCAATGAGATGGAAAAAAACATTAAAAAACAAAAACAGGCTGTTAGCATGAATGCCACAAAACCAATGTAAGAGATGGCAAACCAAGAACATAAACAAAAGTATATATACATTTAATTTGTACATGTCTGGAACTGCCTGTTTGTACTAAATGGGAAGATGATTTAACATACCTATATTATGGAAACACTTTCTTAAGGAGATAAAACAGCAACTGATTCTTATTCAAGGGTGTTTCTATTAAAATTATTCTATAACATTAGAGCAACAAGAAAATACTTAAAATGATGTAACATTATGGACAATTCCATGTGTAGATTCTGTGAGGTTGAAGAGGAAGATTCAATGCACTTATTTTATTTTTGCCCAGATGTAGCAAAGTTTTGGATGTTGGTCAAAAATTGGTTACTGGAATTCAAAATTGAAATTAACATCTGGGACATTAACATAATACTGGGGGAAGAAAACAGTCCGACTTAATCAACACAAATGTTCTAGTTGGTAAAGATCTTATTTTTAAGTGTAAACCAAGGCAGATCTTTGTCGAGCAAACTTAAGAAATAAAAGACATCAACAGTTTACAATCGAAAAGAAAAATAAAGAAAAGAAATTCACATGACAAGTGGAATGGGATGTTATGGGACTGATGTGCACGAACATTGTGAATTTCCTAATGTTCACAATGTAATTAATGTCTTATGTTTATTCAGTGGTTCAAACTTTGAAGCGCTCGTGGGACGAGTGTGGGTTTTAAAATCAAACCTGCAACAAACCAGCTGCCCCAGGACCACCATCCCAAACTCCCACACATTTAGATCAACGATCTTAAGATAAATTAATATAAAGCGATCAATAAACACTCCAAACAAGATAAACATGTGCATAAGGATGAACAGAACAAAGGAAGAGGTGGAGAGCCCATTCTTTGAGAGCCACTGTAAAACATAATGTAAAAAATAATGTGGAAATGATGAAAAATATGTCAAGGATTTGTATTTCTTGTCTTTGTGTGTTTGTTTGTTTGTCTTAGTCTGAATTATCTTTCTGTGAAATGTATTGTGATTTTGGTATTGTTGTGTTATTTATGTTTTTGTTTAATTCAATGTCTACTGTGTCTGAAGTGAATGAATGAATAAAGAAAGAAAAAAAATAGAGAAAAAAAAGAAAACTAATGGCTAATCATAAAGCCATGTCCTGTAAATACCACATGTTACCACAGTAAATGTTTTATCTTTGTCATCCTGTTTTCTGTCTCGATCTCTTTTGTATGACTTTATTTTATGTATTTCCCTTTTCTTCTAAAATAATGATAAAAAACGTATACAGGAGCAGTCAACACTTACTGTATACTACAGTATTTTAATACCTCAGTGAATAATGAGTGTTGGGGTAACGCATTACAAAAGTAATGAGTTACAAATATGTAATATAACATATTACTTAAACAAAATACGGGAATATATTAGTCATTACAGTTAAAGTAACTCGAGTTAAAAGTGCATTTAGATGGTTTGTGTTGAAAAGCCAAACTCCCCCAAATAAATGCCCCAAAGCAAATGGGAAACTGGTGAATAAGATCTGCATCTGGAGTTAGAATAAGAATAAAACACAGAGAAACGGGGAAGGAAAAGGAAATGTGTCTGCACTTTAGGTCTGTGGCTTTATTATTATTGAGGCCAGAGCAACAGTAAACCGTAAACTCACCGTCTCAGTGACCTCTGATACGGGCCCTTCATACCTATTATATATTATTATTGCAGAAAGTGATTGGGGCCAACTGTCTGGTGGAGGTGATGTGATGAATCTAAGATCGAGGGCCGATAATCGATGCTTTGTGACTATATTACATTTTTAAAACTGTAGCTACTAATATAGAATATTTTACAGTTTTAAAGTAACTTGCCCAAAACTGAATAAAATATTCTTATTATTATCGTCTACATTTATATAAGGTAAACAGGAAAACACTGAAAAAACATCTTTCAATAAATCGATAATAATGTGATTTTATATATAGTGCTGATTTAGGTCCCAGGTTCGATTCCCACCTGAGCGGGTGGTCACTTCTAACTCACAGGAACTCCAGACTTTATTTACTGACTCGCTGTTTCGAAGGTTTGCAAAGGGTTTGTCTCCAGTGTCGTGTTTTCACGTCAGAAATGTGAAAAAAAGGTAAAATATGGAATAAAAACGTTTTAATCCAGACAAAGACCCAGAGCCGTCTCTCCAAAGGCTTTAATTTAAATAACGACAGAAACAGATGAACAAACAAACTGGATAAAAGGCTACGATTCTGCTCCCTTCAAAGTAAAAGTCTGTGTTTCCTTCAGAGTAAAAGCATCAGAGGAAGCGGATCCCGGCGCCGAACTGGACCCCGTCACAAATCCTGCGAGAGAAACACAAGGTCAGCCTCAGTAAATCCTGCCGTCGGCCTGTGGCGTTAGCGTGTGGCGTTAGCGTGTGGCGTTAGCGTGTGGCTTTAGCGTGTGGTATAGGTATGTGGCGTTAGCGTGTGGCGTTAGCGTGTGGTATAGGTATGTGGCGTTAGCGTGTGGCGTTAGCGTGTGGCGTTAGCATGTATGGTGTTAGCGTGTGTGGCATTAGCGTGTGTGGTGTTAGCGTGTGTGGCGTTAGCGTGTGGCGTTAGGGTGTGGCGTTAGCGTGTGTGGCGTTAGCGTGTGTGGCGTTAGCGTGTGTGGCGTTAGCGTGTGGCGTTAGCGTGTGTGGCGTTAGCGTGTGTGGCGTTAGCGTGTGTGGCGTTAGCGTGTGTGGCGTTAGTGTGTAAGGTGTTAGCGTGCGGCGTTAGCGTGTGTGGTGTTAGCGTGCGGCGTTAGCGTGCGGCGTTAACGTGTGTGGCGTTAGTGTGCGGCGTTAGCGTGCGGCGTTAGCGTTTGGTATAGGTATGTGGCGCTAGCGTGTGGTATAGGCGTGTGGTATAGGTATGTGGCGTTAGCGTGTGGCGTTAGCGTGCGGCGTTAGCGTGCGGCGTTAGCGTGTGTGGCGTTAGTGTGTAAGGTGTTAGCGTGCGGCGTTAGCGTGTGTGGTGTTAGCGTGTGGCGTTAGCGTGCGGTGTTAGCGTTTGGTATAGGCGTGTGGCGCTAGCGTGTGGTATAGGCGTGTGGTATAGGTATGTGGCGTTAGCGTGTGGTGTTAGCGTTTGGTATAGGTATGTGGCGCTAGCGTGTGGTATAGGCGTGTGGTATAGGTATGTGGCGTTAGCGTGTGGCGTTAGCGTGCGGCGTTAGCGTGCGGCGTTAGCGTGCGGCGTTAGCGTTTGGTATAGGTATGTGGCGCTAGCGTGTGGTATAGGTATGTGGCGTTAGCGTGTGGCGTTAGCGTGCGGCGTTAGCGTGTGTGGCGTTAGTGTGTAAGGTGTTAGCGTGCGGTGTTAGCGTGCGGCGTTAGCGTGTGGCGTTAGCGTGCGGTGTTAGCGTTTGGTATAGGTATGTGGCGCTAGCGTGTGGTATAGGCGTGTGGTATAGGTATGTGGCGTTAGCGTGTGGCGTTAGCGTGCGGCGTTAGCGTGCGGCGTTAGCGTGCGGCGTTAGCGTTTGGTATAGGTATGTGGCGCTAGCGTGTGGTATAGGTATGTGGCGCTAGCGTGTGGTATAGGCGTGTGGTATAGGTATGTGGCGTTAGCGTGTGGCGTTAGCGTGCGGCGTTAGCGTGCGGCGTTAGCGTGTGTGGCGTTAGTGTGTAAGGTGTTAGCGTGCGGCGTTAGCGTGTGTGGTGTTAGCGTGTGGCGCTAGCGTGCGGTGTTAGCGTGCGGCGTTAGCGTGCGGCGTTAGCGTTTGGTATAGGTATGTGGCGCTAGCGTGTGGTATAGGCGTGTGGTATAGGTATGTGGCGTTAGCGTGTGGCGTTAGCGTGCGGCGTTAGCGTGCGGCGTTAGCGTTTGGTATAGGTATGTGGCGCTAGCGTGTGGTATAGGCGTGTGGTATAGGTATGTGGCGTTAGCGTGTGGCGTTAGCGTGCGGCGTTAGCGTGCGGCGTTAGCGTTTGGTATAGGTATGTGGCGCTAGCGTGTGGTATAGGCGTGTGGTATAGGTATGTGGCGTTAGCGTGTGGTATAGGTATGTGGCGTTAGCGTGTGTGGCGTTAGCGTGCGGCGCTAGCGTGTGTGGCGTTAGCGTTTGGTATAGGTATGTAGCGTTAGCGTGTGTGGCGTTAGCGTGTGTGGCGTTAGCGTGTGTGGCGTTAGCGTGTGTGGCGTTAGTGTGGAAGGTGTTAGCGTGCGGCGTTAGCTTGTGTGGTGTTAGCGTGCGGCGTTAGCGTGCGGCGTTAACGTGTGTGGCGTTAGCGTTTGGCTAGCGTGCTAACGCCGCACGCTAGCGTGTGGCGTTAGCGTGCGGCGTTAGCGTGCGGCGTTAGCGTTTGGTATAGGTATGTGGCGCTAGCGTGTGGTATAGGTATGTGGCGCTAGCGTGTGGTATAGGCGTTTGGTATAGGTATGTGGCGCTAGCGTGTGGTATAGGTATGTGGCGTTGGCGTGTGGCGTTAGCGTGCGGCGTTAGCGTTTGGTATAGGTATGTGGCGCTAGCGTGTGGTATAGGTATGTGGCGCTAGCGTGTGGTATAGGCGTGTGGTATAGGTATGTGGCGTTAGCGTGTGGCGTTAGCGTGCGGCGTTAGCGTGCGGCGTTAGCGTGTGTGGCGTTAGTGTGGAAGGTGTTAGCGTGCGGCGTTAGCGTGTGTGGTGTTAGCGTGTGGCGTTAGCGTGCGGCGTTAACGTGTGTGGCGTTAGCGTTTGGCTAGCGTGCTAACGCCGCACGCTAGCGTGCGGCGTTAGCGTGCGGCGTTAGCGTTTGGTATAGGTATGTGGCGCTAGCGTGTGGTATAGGCGTGTGGTATAGGTATGTGGCGTTAGCGTGTGGCGTTAGCGTGCGGCGTTAGCGTGCGGCGTTAGCGTGTGTGGCGTTAGCGTGCGGTGTTAGCGTTTGGTATAGGTATGTGGCGCTAGCGTGTGGCGTTAGCGTGCGGCGTTAGCGTTTGGTATAGGTATGTGGCGCTAGCGTGTGGTATAGGCGTGTGGTATAGGTATGTGGCGTTAGCGTGTGGCGTTAGCGTGTGGCGTTAGCGTGCGGCGTTAGCGTGTGTGGCGTTAGCGTGCGGTGTTAGCGTTTGGTATAGGTATGTGGCGCTAGCGTGTGGTGTTAGCGTGCGGCGTTAGCGTGTGTGGTGTTAGCGTGCGGTGTTAGCGTTTGGTATAGGTATGTGGCGCTAGCGTGTGGTGTTAGCGTGCGGCGTTAGCGTGTGTGGTGTTAGCGTGTGGCGTTAGCGTGCGGTGTTAGCGTTTGGTATAGGTATGTGGCGTTAGCGTGTGGCGTTAGCGTGCGGCGTTAGCGTGCGGCGTTAGCGTGCGGCGTTAGCGTGCGGCGTTAGCGTGCGGCGTTAGCGTGCGGCGTTAGCGTTTGGTATAGGTATGTGGCGCTAGCGTGTGGTATAGGTATGTGGCGCTAGCGTGTGGTATAGGCGTGTGGTATAGGTATGTGGCGTTAGCGTGTGGCGTTAGCGTGCGGCGTTAGCGTGCGGCGTTAGCGTGTGTGGCGTTAGTGTGTAAGGTGTTAGCGTGCGGCGTTAGCGTGTGTGGTGTTAGCGTGTGGCGTTAGCGTGCGGTGTTAGCGTGCGGCGTTAGCGTTCGGCGTTAGCGTTTGGTATAGGTATGTGGCGCTAGCGTGTGGTATAGGCGTGTGGTATAGGTATGTGGCGTTAGCGTGTGGCGTTAGCGTGCGGCGTTAGCGTGCGGCGTTAGCGTTTGGTATAGGTATGTGGCGCTAGCGTGTGGTATAGGCGTGTGGTATAGGTATGTGGCGTTAGCGTGTGGCGTTAGCGTGCGGCGTTAGCGTGCGGCGTTAGTGTGTGTGGCGTTAGCGTGCGGTGTTAGCGTTTGGTATAGGTATGTGGCGCTAGCGTGTGGTGTTAGCGTGCGGCGTTAGCGTGTGTGGTGTTAGCGTGCGGTGTTAGCGTTTGGTATAGGTATGTGGCGCTAGCGTGTGGTGTTAGCGTGCGGCGTTAGCGTGTGTGGTGTTAGCGTGTGGCGTTAGCGTGCGGTGT
Source organism: Gobius niger (assembly GCF_951799975.1). Classification (NCBI taxonomy): domain Eukaryota; kingdom Metazoa; phylum Chordata; class Actinopteri; order Gobiiformes; family Gobiidae; genus Gobius; species Gobius niger. The sequence goes on along the minus strand of NW_027639275.1, from coordinate 113,853 downwards.
TAGCGTTTGGTATAGGTATGTGGCGCTAGCGTGTGGTATAGGCGTGTGGTATAGGTATGTGGCGTTAGCGTGTGGCGTTAGCGTGCGGCGTTAGCGTGCGGCGTTAGCGTGCGGCGTTAGCGTGCGGCGTTAGCGTGCGGCGTTAGCGTGCGGCGTTAGCGTTTGGTATAGGTATGTGGCGCTAGCGTGTGGTATAGGCGTGTGGTATAGGTATGTGGCGTTAGCGTGTGGCGTTAGCGTGCGGCGTTAGCGTGCGGCGTTAGCGTGTGTGGCGTTAGCGTGCGGTGTTAGCGTTTGGTATAGGTATGTGGCGCTAGCGTGTGGCGTTAGCGTGCGGCGTTAGCGTTTGGTATAGGTATGTGGCGCTAGCGTGTGGTATAGGCGTGTGGTATAGGTATGTGGCGTTAGCGTGTGGCGTTAGCGTGTGGCGTTAGCGTGCGGCGTTAGCGTGTGTGGCGTTAGCGTGCGGTGTTAGCGTTTGGTATAGGTATGTGGCGCTAGCGTGTGGTGTTAGCGTGCGGCGTTAGCGTGTGTGGTGTTAGCGTGCGGTGTTAGCGTTTGGTATAGGTATGTGGCGCTAGCGTGTGGTGTTAGCGTGCGGCGTTAGCGTGTGTGGTGTTAGCGTGTGGCGTTAGCGTGCGGTGTTAGCGTTTGGTATAGGTATGTGGCGTTAGCGTGTGGCGTTAGCGTGCGGCGTTAGCGTGCGGCGTTAGCGTGCGGCGTTAGCGTGCGGCGTTAGCGTGCGGCGTTAGCGTGCGGCGTTAGCGTTTGGTATAGGTATGTGGCGCTAGCGTGTGGTATAGGTATGTGGCGCTAGCGTGTGGTATAGGCGTGTGGTATAGGTATGTGGCGTTAGCGTGTGGCGTTAGCGTGCGGCGTTAGCGTGCGGCGTTAGCGTGTGTGGCGTTAGTGTGTAAGGTGTTAGCGTGCGGCGTTAGCGTGTGTGGTGTTAGCGTGTGGCGTTAGCGTGCGGTGTTAGCGTGCGGCGTTAGCGTTCGGCGTTAGCGTTTGGTATAGGTATGTGGCGCTAGCGTGTGGTATAGGCGTGTGGTATAGGTATGTGGCGTTAGCGTGTGGCGTTAGCGTGCGGCGTTAGCGTGCGGCGTTAGCGTTTGGTATAGGTATGTGGCGCTAGCGTGTGGTATAGGCGTGTGGTATAGGTATGTGGCGTTAGCGTGTGGCGTTAGCGTGCGGCGTTAGCGTGCGGCGTTAGTGTGTGTGGCGTTAGCGTGCGGTGTTAGCGTTTGGTATAGGTATGTGGCGCTAGCGTGTGGTGTTAGCGTGCGGCGTTAGCGTGTGTGGTGTTAGCGTGCGGTGTTAGCGTTTGGTATAGGTATGTGGCGCTAGCGTGTGGTGTTAGCGTGCGGCGTTAGCGTGTGTGGTGTTAGCGTGTGGCGTTAGCGTGCGGTGTTAGCGTTTGGTATAGGTATGTGGCGCTAGCGTGTGGTATAGGCGTGTGGTATAGGTATGTGGCGTTAGCGTGTGGCGTTAGCGTGCGGCGTTAGCGTGCGGCGTTAGCGTGCGGCGTTAGCGTGCGGCGTTAGCGTGCGGCGTTAGCGTGCGGCGTTAGCGTTTGGTATAGGTATGTGGCGCTAGCGTGTGGTATAGGTATGTGGCGCTAGCGTGTGGTATAGGCGTGTGGTATAGGTATGTGGCGTTAGCGTGTGGCGTTAGCGTGCGGCGTTAGCGTGCGGCGTTAGCGTGTGTGGCGTTAGTGTGTAAGGTGTTAGCGTGCGGCGTTAGCGTGTGTGGTGTTAGCGTGTGGCGTTAGCGTGCGGTGTTAGCGTGCGGCGTTAGCGTTCGGCGTTAGCGTTTGGTATAGGTATGTGGCGCTAGCGTGTGGTATAGGCGTGTGGTATAGGTATGTGGCGTTAACGTGTGGCGTTAGCGTGCGGCGTTAGCGTGCGGCGTTAGCGTTTGGTATAGGTATGTGGCGCTAGCGTGTGGTATAGGTATGTGGCGTTAGCGTGTGGCGTTAGCGTGCGGCGCTAGCGTGTGTTGTGTTAGCGTGCGGCGTTAGCGTGTGCGGCGTTAGCGTGTGGCGTTAGCGTGTGGCGTTAGCGTGTGGCGTTAGCGTGTTAGCGTGTGTGGCGTTAGCGTGTGTGGCGTTAGCGTGTGTGGCGTTAGCGTGTGTGGCGTTAGCGTGTGTGGCGTTAGCGTGCGGTATAGGTATGTGGCGCTAGCGTGTGGTGTTAGCGTGCGGCGTTAGCGTGTGTGGTGTTAGCGTGTGGCGTTAGCGTGCGGTGTTAGCGTTTGGTATAGGTATGTGGCGCTAGCGTGTGGTATAGGCGTGTGGTATAGGTATGTGGCGTTAGCGTGTGGCGTTAGCGTGCGGCGTTAGCGTGCGGCGTTAGCGTGCGGCGTTAGCGTGCGGCGTTAGCGTGCGGCGTTAGCGTTTGGTATAGGTATGTGGCGCTAGCGTGTGGTATAGGTATGTGGCGCTAGCGTGTGGTATAGGCGTGTGGTATAGGTATGTGGCGTTAGCGTGTGGCGTTAGCGTGCGGCGTTAGCGTGCGGCGTTAGCGTGCGTGGCGTTAGTGTGTGGCGTTAGCGTGCGGTGTTAGCGTTTGGTATAGGTATGTGGCGCTAGCGTGTGGTGTTAGCGTGCGGCGTTAGCGTGTGTGGTGTTAGCGTGCGGTGTTAGCGTTTGGTATAGGTATGTGGCGCTAGCGTGTGGTGTTAGCGTGCGGCGTTAGCGTGTGTGGTGTTAGCGTGTGGCGTTAGCGTGCGGTGTTAGCGTTTGGTATAGGTATGTGGCGCTAGCGTGTGGTATAGGCGTGTGGTATAGGTATGTGGCGTTAGCGTGTGGCGTTAGCGTGCGGCGTTAGCGTGCGGCGTTAGCGTGCGGCGTTAGCGTGCGGCGTTAGCGTTTGGTATAGGTATGTGGCGCTAGCGTGTGGTATAGGCGTGTGGTATAGGTATGTGGCGTTAGCGTGTGGCGTTAGCGTGCGGCGTTAGCGTGCGGCGTTAGCGTGTGTGGCGTTAGTGTGTAAGGTGTTAGCGTGCGGCGTTAGCGTGTGTGGTGTTAGCGTGTGGCGTTAGCGTGCGGTGTTAGCGTGCGGCGTTAGCGTGCGGCGTTAGCGTTTGGTATAGGTATGTGGCGCTAGCGTGTGGTATAGGCGTGTGGTATAGGTATGTGGCGTTAGCGTGTGGCGTTAGCGTGCGGCGTTAGCGTGCGGCGTTAGCGTTTGGTATAGGTATGTGGCGCTAGCGTGTGGTATAGGTATGTGGCGTTAGCGTGTGGCGTTAGCGTGCGGCGCTAGCGTGTGTTGTGTTAGCGTGCGGCGTTAGCGTGTGCGGCGTTAGCGTGTGGCGTTAGCGTGTGGCGTTAGCGTGTGGCGTTAGCGTGTGGCGTTAGCGTGTTAGCGTGTGTGGCGTTAGCGTGTGTGGCGTTAGCGTGTGTGGCGTTAGCGTGTGTGGCGTTAGCGTGCGGTGTTAGCGTTTGGTATAGGTATGTGGCGCTAGCGTGTGGTGTTAGCGTGCGGCGTTAGCGTGTGTGGTGTTAGCGTGTGGCGTTAGCGTGCGGTGTTAGCGTTTGGTATAGGTATGTGGCGCTAGCGTGTGGTATAGGCGTGTGGTATAGGTATGTGGCGTTAGCGTGTGGCGTTAGCGTGCGGCGTTAGCGTGCGGCGTTAGCGTGCGGCGTTAGCGTTTGGTATAGGTATGTGGCGCTAGCGTGTGGTATAGGTATGTGGCGCTAGCGTGTGGTATAGGCGTGTGGTATAGGTATGTGGCGTTAGCGTGTGGCGTTAGCGTGCGGCGTTAGCGTGCGGCGTTAGCGTGTGTGGCGTTAGTGTGTAAGGTGTTAGCGTGCGGCGTTAGCGTGTGTGGTGTTAGCGTGTGGCGTTAGCGTGCGGTGTTAGCGTGCGGCGTTAGCGTGCGGCGTTAGCGTTTGGTATAGGTATGTGGCGCTAGCGTGTGGTATAGGCGTGTGGTATAGGTATGTGGCGTTAGCGTGTGGCGTTAGCGTGCGGCGTTAGCGTGCGGCGTTAGCGTTTGGTATAGGTATGTGGCGCTAGCGTGTGGTATAGGTATGTGGCGTTAGCGTGTGGCGTTAGCGTGCGGCGCTAGCGTGTGTTGTGTTAGCGTGCGGCGTTAGCGTGTGCGGCGTTAGCGTGTGGCGTTAGCGTGTGGCGTTAGCGTGTGGCGTTAGCGTGTTAGCGTGTGTGGCGTTAGCGTGTGTGGCGTTAGCGTGTGTGGCGTTAGCGTGTGGCGTTAGCGTTAGCGCTCACCTGTCTCCGCTCTGGACGCCCATGGGAATGCAGTAGTTGAGCTCGAGTCGTGCGATGTTCCCTAAACGCAGCACGAGGCCCAGGCCGTACGACCAGCGAACGCACTCCGCCAACCGCTGCAGGTGAGAGGCGGGGCCTTCACCTGCCAATCAGAGACACAGCTGAGCATCACATGACCACGACTGATTAGTGCTAAGCTCAGCTAACAATTTAGCTTTTCTCACTGTAGTTGAGTTTTTCTCACCGTAGTTGAGTTTTTTTTACCGTAGTTGAGTTTTTTTTACCGTAGTTGAGTTTTTTTTTTACCGTAGTTGAGTTTTTTTTTACCATAGTTTAGTTTTTCTCACCGTAGTTGAGTTTTTCTCACCGTAGTTGAGTTTTTCTCACCGTAGTAGAGTTTTTCTCACCGTAGTTGAGTTTTTTTTTACCGTAGTTGAGTTTTTTTTTTACCGTAGAGTTTTTTTTTTTACCATAGTTGAGTTTTTTTTTTTTACCATAGTTGAGTTTTTTTTTTTTACCATAGTTGAGTTTTTTTTTACCGTAGTTGAGTTTTTTTTTACCGTAGTTGAGTTTTTTTTACCGTAGTTGAGTTTTTTTTACCGTAGTTGAGTTTTTTTTACCGTAGTTGAGTTTTTTTTACCGTAGTTGAGTTTTTTTTTTTTACCGTAGTTGAGTTTTTTTTACCATAGTTGAGTTTTTTTTACCGTAGTTGAGTTTTTTTTACCATAGTTGAGTTTTTCTCACCGTAGTTGAGTTTTTCTCACCGTAGTTGAGTTTTTTTTTACCGTAGTTGAGTTTTTCTCACCGTAGTTGAGTTTTTTTTTACCATAGTTGAGTTTTTCTCACCGTAGTTGAGTTTTTTTTTACCGTACTTGAGGTTTTTTTTTACCGTAGTTGAGTTTTTTTTTACCATAGTTGAGTTTTTTTACCGTAGTTGAGTTTTTCTCACCGTAGTTGAGTTTTTCTCACCGTAGTTGAGTTTTTCTCACCGTAGTTGAGTTTTTCTCACCGTAGTTGAGTTTTTCTCACCGTAGTTGAGCTTTTTTTTTTTTAGCGTAGTTGAACTTTTCTCACCGTAGTTGAGGTTTTTCTCACTGTAGTTGAGGTTTTTCTCACTGTAGTTGAGTTTTTCTCTCTGTAGTTGAGTTTTTCTCACCGTAGCTGAGTTTTTTTTTACCATAGTTGAGTTTTTTTTTTTTTACCATAGTTGAGTTTTTTTCACCGTAGTTGAGTTTTTTTTACCAGTTGATTTTTTATTTTTTACCATAGTTGAGTTTTTTTCACCGTAGTTGAGTTGTTTTTTTTACCATAGTTGAGTTTTTTTTTTTACCATAATTGAGTTTTTTTTTTTTACCATAGTTGAGTTTTTTTTACCGTAGTTGAGTTTTTTTTTACCGTAGTTGAGTTTTTCTCACCGTAGTTGAGTTTTTTTTTACTGTAGTTGAGTTTTTTTTACCGTAGTTGAGTTTTTTTTTACCGTAGTTGAGTTTTTTTTACCATAGTTGATTTTTTTTTTTACCGTAGTTGAGTTTTTTTGACCGTAGTTGAGCTTTTTTTTACCGTAGTTGAGTTTTTCTCACCGTAGTTGAGTTTTTTTTTTACCGTAGTCGAGTTTTTTTTACCGTAGTTGAGTTTTTCTCACCGTAGTTGAGTTTTTTTTTACCGTAGTTGAGTTTTTTTTTACCGTAGTTGAGTTTTTCTCACCGTAGTTGAGTTTTTTTTTTTACCGTAGTCGAGTTTTTTTTACCGTAGTTGAGTTTTTCTCACCGTAGTTGAGTTTTTTTTTTACCGTAGTCGAGTTTTTCTCACCGTAGTTGAGTTTTTTTTTTACCGTAGTCGAGTTTTTTTTACCGTAGTTGAGTTTTTCTCACCGTAGTTGAGTTTTTTTTTACCGTAGTTGAGTTTTTTTTTACCGTAGTTGAGCTTTTCTCACCGTAGTTGAGTTTTTTTTTTACCGTAGTTGAGGTTTTTTCACCGTAGAGTTTTTTTTACCGTAGTTGAGTTATTTTTTTTACCATAGTTGAGTTTTTTTTTTACCATAGTTGAGGTTTTTTCACCGTAGAGTTTTTTTTACCGTAGTTGAGTTTTTTTTTTACCGTAGTTGAGTTTTTTTTTTTACCATAGTTGAGTTTTTTTTTACCGTAGTTGAGCTTTTCTCACCGTAGTTGAGTTTTTTTTTTACCATAGTTGAGTTTTTTTTTACCGTAGTTGAGCTTTTCTCACCGTAGTTGAGTTTTTCTCACCGTAGTTGAGTTTTTCTCACCGTAGTTGAGTTTTTCTCACCGTAGTTGAGTTTTTTTTTTTTACCGTAGTTGAGTTTTTTTTTTTACCGTAGAGTTTTTTTTTTTACCATAGTTGAGTTTTTTTTTTTTACCATAGTTGAGTTTTTTTTTTTACCGTAGTTGATTTTTTTTACCATAGTTGAGTTTTTTTTACCGTAGTTGAGTTTTTTTTTTACCATAGTTGAGTTTTTTTTTTTACCATAGTTGAGTTTTTTTTACCGTAGTTGAGTTTTTTTTTTACCGTAGTTGAGTTTTTTTTTTTACCATAGTTGAGTTTTTTTTTACCGTAGTTGAGTTTTTTTTTACCATAGTTGAGTTTTTTTTTTTTTACCATAGTTGAGTTTTTTTCACCGTAGTTGAGTTTTTTTTACCAGTTGATTTTTTTTTTTTACCATAGTTGAGTTTTTTTCACCGTAGTTGAGTTGTTTTTTTTACCATAGTTGAGTTTTTTTTTTTACCATAATTGAGTTTTTTTTTTTTACCATAGTTGAGTTTTTTTTACCGTAGTTGAGTTTTTTTTTACCGTAGTTGAGTTTTTCTCACCGTAGTTGAGTTTTTTTTTACTGTAGTTGAGTTTTTTTTACCGTAGTTGAGTTTTTTTTTACCGTAGTTGAGTTTTTTTTACCATAGTTGATTTTTTTTTTTACCGTAGTTGAGTTTTTTTGACCGTAGTTGAGCTTTTTTTTACCGTAGTTGAGTTTTTCTCACCGTAGTTGAGTTTTTTTTTTACCGTAGTCGAGTTTTTTTTACCGTAGTTGAGTTTTTCTCACCGTAGTTGAGTTTTTTTTTACCGTAGTTGAGTTTTTTTTTACCGTAGTTGAGTTTTTCTCACCGTAGTTGAGTTTTTTTTTTACCGTAGTCGAGTTTTTTTTACCGTAGTTGAGTTTTTCTCACCGTAGTTGAGTTTTTTTTTTACCGTAGTCGAGTTTTTCTCACCGTAGTTGAGTTTTTTTTTTACCGTAGTCGAGTTTTTTTTACCGTAGTTGAGTTTTTCTCACCGTAGTTGAGTTTTTTTTTACCGTAGTTGAGTTTTTTTTTACCGTAGTTGAGCTTTTCTCACCGTAGTTGAGTTTTTTTTTTACCGTAGTTGAGTTTTTTTTTTTACCATAGTTGAGGTTTTTTCACCGTAGAGTTTTTTTTACCGTAGTTGAGTTATTTTTTTTACCGTAGTTGAGTTTTTTTTTTTACCATAGTTGAGGTTTTTTCACCGTAGAGTTTTTTTTACCGTAGTTGAGTTATTTTTTTTACCATAGTTGAGTTTTTTTTTTACCATAGTTGAGGTTTTTTCACCGTAGAGTTTTTTTTACCGTAGTTGAGTTTTTTTTTTACCGTAGTTGAGTTTTTTTTTTTACCATAGTTGAGTTTTTTTTTACCGTAGTTGAGCTTTTCTCACCGTAGTTGAGTTTTTTTTTTACCATAGTTGAGTTTTTTTTTACCGTAGTTGAGCTTTTCTCACCGTAGTTGAGTTTTTCTCACCGTAGTTGAGTTTTTCTCACCGTAGTTGAGTTTTTCTCACCGTAGTTGAGTTTTTTTTTTTTACCGTAGTTGAGTTTTTTTGACCGTAGTTGAGTTTTTCTCACCGTAGTTGAGTTTTTCTCACCGTAGTTGAGTTTTTTTTTTTTACCGTAGTTGAGTTTTTTTTTTACCGTAGTTGAGTTTTTTTTACCGTAGTTGAGTTTTTTTTACCGTAGTTGAGTTTTTTTTACCGTAGTTGAGTTTTTTTTACCATAGTTGAGTTTTTTTTTTTTACCGTAGTTGAGTTTTTTTTACCATAGTTGAGTTTTTTTTACCGTAGTTGAGTTTTTTTTACCATAGTTGAGTTTTTCTCACCGTAGTTGAGTTTTTCTCACCGTAGTTGAGTTTTTTTTTACCGTAGTTGAGTTTTTCTCACCGTAGTTGAGTTTTTTTTTACCATAGTTGAGTTTTTCTCACCGTAGTTGAGTTTTTTTTTACCGTACTTGAGTTTTTTTTTTACCGTAGTTGAGTTTTTTTTTACCATAGTTGAGTTTTTTTACCGTAGTTGAGTTTTTCTCACCGTAGTTGAGTTTTTCTCACTGTAGTTGAGTTTTTCTCACCGTAGTTGAGTTTTTCTCACCGTAGTTGAGCTTTTTTTTTTTTACCGTAGTTGAGTTTTTCTCACCGTAGTTGAGGTTTTTCTCACCGTAGTTGAGGTTTTCTCACCGTAGTTGAGCTTTTCTCACCGTAGTTGAGTTTTTCTCACCGTAGTTGAGGTTTTTCTCACCGTAGTTGAGGTTTTCTCACTGTAGTTGAGTTTTTCTCACCGTAGTTGAGTTTTTCTCACCGTAGTTGAGGTTTTTCTCACCGTAGTTGAGGTTTTCTCACCGTAGTTGAGGTTTTTCTCACCGTAGTTGAGGTTTTCTCACCGTAGTTGAGGTTTTCTCACCGTAGTTGAGGTTGCAGAGGTTTCCCGCGTTGAGGAAAAGGTGTGTCCTGAACAGGTCCATGAATCCGCCGCGTCGCCGCGTGAACGGCAGCGGCGTGAAGAGGTGCAGCCCGCCCGCCCAGTACGCCTCGCCGCCCAGGTAATCTCCTACGACAGAGGGCAGAGGTCAAACCACAGCGGCGTGAACGCGGGCCGAAGCCACGCCCCTCACCTTCACTCTGCGGGCCCATGCTGTACATGCTGAAGCCTCGCACGCTCGTGGGGCCGCCCAGATAAAACCTACAGAGAAACCATTATTTTCTCAATTTATCCACATTTTCTCTACATTTCTTTAAAAAACGTTTAATTTTTCTTGACTTTTTTCCCTTTATTTTCCCACATTAGACTCTGGCCTGTACCTGTCGGCGATGCTGGTGTGAGAGTCTCCGATCGGCAGCAGCAAACCTCCCCAGAGAGACGCCGACAGAACCTGAACAAACAGCAGCCTTTACCAAAGAGACGCTACGGCACATCCACACCACTTTCAGAATAAGAGACTCAGAATAAGAGCCTTTCAGAATAAAAGACTTTCAGAATAAAAGACTTTCAGAATAAAAGACTTTCAGAATAAAAGACTTTCAGAATAACAGACTTTCAGAATAAAATACTTTCAGAATAACAGACTTTCAGAAAAACAGACTTTCAGAATAAGACTCTTTCAGAATAAGAGACTTTCAGAAAAACAGACTTTCAGAATAAGAGACTTTCAGAATAAGACTCTTTCAGAATAACAGACTTTCAGAATGAGAGACTTTCAGAATGAGAGACTTTCAGAATAAGAGACTTTCAGAATAACAGACTTTCAGAATGAGAGACTTTCAGAATAACAGACTTTCAGAATGAGAGACTTTCAGAATGAGAGACTTTCAGAATAAGAGACTTTCAGAATAAGAGACTTTCAGAATGAGAGACTTTCAGAATGAGAGACTTTCAGAATAACAGCCTTTCAGAATAAGAGACTTTCAGAATAACAGACTTTCACAATAACAGACTTTCAGAATAACAGACTTTCACAATAAGAGTCTCACCGAGCCCCAGAGGAGGCCCTTGTTGAGCTGGATCTCGAAGTTCTCCTTGAGGAAGCTGGCGTCTCCTCCCGTGTATCCCGCCAGCTCCTGAGACACATGAGCCACAGGTTAACATCATAGTTAACATCCTCGAACAGCAGCGGTGAAGTTTTAAACATGTGCGTCCGGACCGGGGGGATGGAGCTCGTTTCTGACCACAGGAGAGACAAACTCACACAGACTGTCTGGTTTTAACACGCCTGTGAACTGAACTTCGTACCCCCCGCCTGAACCAAATGCACTCTGTCCTGTTTGAAAAGACCCACAAAACTGATCTTTTTCCTCGCGTTGTTGTTGTGTTGTGTCATCTTTTGTATGTTTTTTCTTTTTTCCATTTTTGTCAATTTTTTGGTGATATTTTGTCATTTATGTGACAAAAAATTCAACCAAAAAGTGACAAAAGTTCAACCAAAAAGTGACAAAAACTCAACAAAAATGTGACAAAAACTCAACCAAAAAGTGACAAAAATTCAACAAAAATGTGACAAAAACTCAACCAAAAATGTGACAAAAATTCAACAAAAATGTGACAAAAATTCAACAAAAATGTGACAAAAATTCAATAAAAATGTGACAAAAACTTAACAAAAATGTGACAAAAATTCACCAAAAAGTGACAAAAATTCAACAAAAAAGTGACAAAAATTCAACAAAAAAGTGACAAAAATTCAACAAAAATGTGACAAAGATTAAACCAAAAAGTGACAAAAATTCAACAAAAATGTGACAAAAATTCAACCAAAAAGTGACAAAAATTCAACAAAAATGTGACAAAGATTAAACCAAAAAGTGACAAAAATTCAACAAAAATGTGACAAAAATTCAACCAAAAAGTGACAAAAATTCAACAAAAATGTGACAAAAACTCAACAAAAATGTGACAAAAATTCAACCAAAACGTGACAAAAATTCAACAAAAATGTGACAAAAATTCAACCAAAAAGTGACAAAAATTCAACCAAAATGTGACAAAAATTCAATAAAAATGTGACAAAAATTCAATAAAAATGTGACAAAAATTCAACAAAAATGTGACAAAAATTCAATAAAAATGTGACAAAAACTTAACAAAAATGTGACAAAAATTCACCCAAAATGTGACAAAAATTCACCAAAAAGTGACAAAAATTCAACAAAAAAGTGACAAAAATTCAACAAAAAAGTGACAAAAATTCAACAAAAATGTGACAAAGATTAAACCAAAAAGTGACAAAAATTCAACAAAAATGTGACAAAAATTCAACCAAAAAGTGACAAAAATTCAACAAAAATGTGACAAAGATTAAACCAAAAAGTGACAAAAATTCAACAAAAATGTGACAAAAATTCAACCAAAAAGTGACAAAAATTCAACAAAAATGTGACAAAAACTCAACAAAAATGTGACAAAAATTCAACCAAAACGTGACAAAAATTCAACAAAAATGTGACAAAAATTCAACCAAAAAGTGACAAAAATTCAACCAAAATGTGACAAAAATTCAATAAAAATGTGACAAAAATTCAATAAAAATGTGACAAAAATTCAACAAAAATGTGACAAAAACTCAGCCAAAAAGTGACAAAAATTCAACAAAAATGTGACAAAAATTCAACAAAAATGTGACAAAAATTCAACCAAAAAGTGACAAAAATTCAACAAAAATGTGACAAAGATTAAACCAAAATGTGACAAAAATTCAACAAAAATGTGACAAAAATTCAACAAAAGTGACAAAAATTCAACCAAAAAGTGACAAAAATTCAATAAAAATGTGACAAAAATTCAATAAAAATGTGACAAAAATTCAACAAAAATGTGACAAAAACTCAACCAAAAAGTGACAAAAATTCAACAAAAATGTGACAAAAACTCAACAAAAAAGTGACAAAAATTCAACCAAAAAATGACAAAAATTCAACCAAAAAGTGACAAAAATTCAATAAAAATGTGACAAAAATTCAATAAAAATGTGACAAAAATTCAATAAAAATGTGACAAAAATTCAACAAAAATGTGACAAAAATTCAACCAAAAAGTGACAAAAATGTGACAAAAATTCAATAAAAATGTGACAAAAATTCAACCAAAAAGTGACGAAAATTCAACAAAAATGTGACAAAAATTCAATAAAAATGTGACAAAAATTCAATAAAAATGTGACAAAAATTCAACAAAAATGTGACAAAAACTCAACCAAAAAGTGACAAAAATTCAACAAAAATGTGACAAAGATTAAACCAAAAAGTGACAAAAATTTAACAAAAATGTGACAAAAATTCAACAAAAATGTGACAAAAATTCAACCAAAAAGTGACAAAAATTCAACAAAAATGTGACAAAAATTCAACCAAAAAGTGACGAAAATTCAACAAAAATGTGACAAAAATTCAACCAAAATGTGACAAAGATTAAACCAAAAAGTGACAAAAATTCAACCAAAATGTGACAAAGATTAAACCAAAATGTGACAAAAATTCAACAAAAATGTGACAAAAATTCAACCAAAAAGTGACAAAAATTCAACCAAAAAGTGACAAAAATTCAATAAAAATGTGACAAAAATTCAATAAAAATGTGACAAAAATTCAACAAAAATGTGACAAAAACTCAACCAAAAAGTGACAAAAATTCAATAAAAATGTGACAAAAACTCAACCAAAATGTGACAAAAATTCAACAAAAATGTGACAAAAATTCAACAAAAGTGACAAAAATTCAACCAAAAAATGACAAAAATTCAACCAAAATGTGACAAAGATTAAACCAAAATGTGACAAAAATTCAACAAAAGTGACAAAAATTCAACCAAAAAGTGACAAAAATTCAATAAAAATGTGACAAAAATTCAATAAAAATGTGACAAAAATTCAACCAAAGAGTGACAAAAATGTGACAAAAACTCAACAAAAATGTGACAAAAACTCAACCAAAAAGTGACAAAAATTCAATAAAAATGTGACAAAAATTCAACCAAAAAGTGACAAAAATGTGACAAAAACTCAACAAAAATGTGACAAAAACTCAACCAAAAAGTGACAAAAATTCAATAAAAATGTGACAAAAATTCAACCAAAAAGTGACGAAAATTCAACAAAAATGTGACAAAAATTCAATAAAAATGTGACAAAAATTCAATAAAAATGTGACAAAAATTCAACAAAAATGTGACAAAAACTCAACCAAAAAGTGACAAAAATTCAACAAAAATGTGACAAAAACTCAACCAAAAAGTGACAAAAATTCAACAAAAATGTGACAAAGATTAAACCAAAAAGTGACAAAAATTTAACAAAAATGTGACAAAAATTCAACAAAAATGTGACAAAAATTCAACCAAAAAGTGACAAAAATTCAACAAAAATGTGACAAAAATTCAACCAAAAAGTGACGAAAATTCAACCAAAAAGTGACAAAAATTCAACCAAAATGTGACAAAGATTAAACCAAAATGTGACAAAAATTCAACAAAAATGTGACAAAGATTAAACCAAAAAGTGACAAAAATTCAATAAAAATGTGACAAAAATTCAATAAAAATGTGACAAAAATTCAACAAAAATGTGACAAAAACTCAACCAAAAAGTGACAAAAATTCAATAAAAATGTGACAAAAATTCAACAAAAATGTGACAAAAACTCAACCAAAAAGTGACAAAAATTCAATAAAAATGTGACAAAAATTCAACAAAAATGTGACAAAAATTCAACAAAAATGTGACAAAAATTCAACAAAAATGTGACAAAAATTCAACAAAAGTGACAAAAATTCAACCAAAAAATGACAAAAATTCAACCAAAATGTGACAAAGATTAAACCAAAATGTGACAAAAATTCAACAAAAGTGACAAAAATTCAACCAAAAAATGACAAAAATTCAACCAAAATGTGACAAAGATTAAACCAAAATGTGACAAAAATTCAACAAAAGTGACAAAAATTCAACCAAAAAGTGACAAAAATTCAATAAAAATGTGACAAAAACTCAACAAAAATGTGACAAAAATTCAACCAAAGAGTGACAAAAATGTGACAAAAATTCAATAAAAATGTGACAAAAATTCAACCAAAAAGTGACAAAAATGTGACAAAAATTCAATAAAAATGTGACAAAAATTCAACCAAAAAGTGACAAAAATGTGACAAAAATTCAATAAAAATGTGACAAAAATTCAACCAAAAAGTGACGAAAATTCAACAAAAATGTGACAAAAATTCAATAAAAATGTGACAAAAATTCAATAAAAATGTGACAAAAATTCAACAAAAATGTGACAAAAACTCAACCAAAAAGTGACAAAAATTCAACAAAAATGTGACAAAAACTCAACCAAAAAGTGACAAAAATTCAACAAAAATGTGACAAAGATTAAACCAAAAAGTGACAAAAATTTAACAAAAATGTGACAAAAATTCAACAAAAATGTGACAAAAATTCAACCAAAAAGTAACAAAAATTCAACAAAAATGTGACAAAAATTCAACCAAAAAGTGACGAAAATTCAACAAAAATGTGACAAAAATTCAACCAAAAAGTGACAAAAATTCAACCAAAATGTGACAAAGATTAAACCAAAATGTGACAAAAATTCAACAAAAATGTGACAAAAATTCAACCAAAAAGTGACAAAAATTCAACCAAAATGTGACAAAAATTCAACAAAAATGTGACAAAAATTCAACCAAAAAGTGACAAAAATTCAACCAAAATGTGACAAAAATTCAACAAAAGTGACAAAAATTCAACCAAAAAGTGACAAAAATTCAATAAAAATGTGACAAAAATTCAACAAAAATGTGACAAAAACTCAACCAAAAAGTGACATAAATTCATCCAAAAAGTGACAAAAATGTGACAAAAACTCAACAAAAATGTGACAAAAACTCAACCAAAAAGTGACAAAAATTCAATAAAAATGTGACAAAAATTCAACAAAAATGTGACAAAAACTCAACCAAAAAGTGACATAAATTCATCCAAAAAGTGACAAAAATGTGACAAAAACTCAACAAAAATGTGACAAAAACTCAACCAAAAAGTGACAAAAATTCAATAAAAATGTGACAAAAATTCAACAAAAATGTGACAAAAACTCAACCAAAAAGTGACATAAATTCATCCAAAAAGTGACAAAAATGTGACAAAAACTCAACAAAAATGTGACAAAAACTCAACCAAAGAGTGACAAAAATTCAACCAAAAATGTGACAAAAATTCAATAAAAAATAAACATACAAAAGGTGACACAACACAGCAACAACGTGAGGAAAAAGATCAGTTTTGTGGGTCTTAGCTTTCAAATGAGGTGTTACACAGGCCTATATAATGGCCAAAGAGGACAGCATGCATTTGGTTTAGGCGGGTGTTAAGAGGTTAAAGTGACGTTAGCCGTTAGCTTTGCCCGTTAGCCTGTTAGCTTCTTCTTCGTGATTCCATGAGTGTGTATTGGTGACTCCGGTCCGGTGGCAGTCAAGTTGCAAACATGGTTTTCTGGTCAGAGACACCAGGGGGCGATGAAAGACCCTCCAATCATCCCATAAACACTTGTATCACCCCCACAGGGACGACGGGGAGGGTTTATTAAGGTAAACACGTTACTTAGTGCTGCTTTAACCAGAATCGTATAACGTGACTAAGAAGGCGGAGCCATAAACGTCTGACCTGGTGGATCCGCAGCAGCCCGCCGCTCCGAGGTAAGATGCTGGAGGTCCGAGAGTCCACCACCATGGCGTGCTGTCGACAGGAGACAGTGTGAGGTTCTAACAGTCTGAGGCAGAACATGAGGAGACTCACGAGGTTCTAACAGTCTGAGGCAGAACATGAGGAGACTCACCGAGGTTCTAACAGTCTGAGGCAGAACATGAGGAGACTCACCGAGGTTCTAACAGTCTGAGGCAGAACACGAGGAGACTCACCCAGGTTCTAACAGTCTGAGGCAGAACATGAGGAGACTCACCGAGGTTCTAACAGTCTGAGGCAGAACATGAGGAGACTCACCGAGGTTCTAACAGTCTGAGGCAGAACACGAGGAGACTCACCCAGGTTCTAACAGTCTGAGGCAGAACATGAGGAGACTCACCGAGGTTCTAACAGTCTGAGGCAGAACATGAGGAGACTCACTGAGGTTCTAACAGTCTGAGGCAGAACATGAGGAGACTCACAGAGGTTCTAACAGTCTGAGGCAGAACATGAGGAGACTCACAGAGGTTCTAACAGTCTGAGGCAGAACATGAGGAGACTCACCGAGGTTCTAACAGTCTGAGGCAGAACATGAGGAGACTCAGAGGTTCTAACAGTCTGAGGCAGAACACGAGGAGACTCACAGAGGTTCTAACAGTCTGAGGCAGAACATGAGGAGACTCACCGAGGTTCTAACAGTCTGAGGCAGAACATGAGGAGACTCACAGAGGTTCTAACAGTCTGAGGTAGAACATGAGGAGACTCAGAGGTTCTAACAGTCTGAGGCAGAACATGAGGAGACTCACTGAGGTTCTAACAGTCTGAGGCAGAACATGAGGAGACTCACTGAGGTTCTAACAGTCTGAGGCAGAACATGAGGAGACTCAGAGGTTCTAACAGTCTGAGGCAGAACATGAGGAGACTCACTGAGGTTCTAACAGTCTGAGGCAGAACATGAGGAGACTCAGAGGTTCTAACAGTCTGAGGCAGAACATGAGGAGACTCACTGAGGTTCTAACAGTCTGAGGCAGAACATGAGGAGACTCACTGAGGTTCTAACAGTCTGAGGCAGAACATGAGGAGACTCAGAGGTTCTAACAGTCTGAGGTAGAACATGAGGAGACTCACTGAGGTTCTAACAGTCTGAGGTAGAACATGAGGAGACTCACAGAGGTTCTAACAGTCTGAGGCAGAACATGAGGAGACTCACTGAGGTTCTAACAGTCTGAGGTAGAACATGAGGAGACTCACTGAGGTTCTAACAGTCTGAGGCAGAACACGAGGAGACTCACAGAGGTTCTAACAGTCTGAGGCAGAACATGAGGAGACTCACAGAGGTTCTAACAGTCTGAGGCAGAACACGAGGAGACTCACTGAGGTTCTAACAGTCTGAGGTAGAACATGAGGAGACTCAGAGGTTCTAACAGTCTGAGGCAGAACATGAGGAGACTCACTGAGGTTCTAACAGTCTGAGGTAGAACACGAGGAGACTCACGAGGTTCTAACAGTCTGAGGCAGAACATGAGGAGACTCACAGAGGTTCTAACAGTCTGAGGCAGAACATGAGGAGACTCACAGAGGTTCTAACAGTCTGAGGTAGAACATGAGGAGACTCAGAGGTTCTAACAGTCTGAGGCAGAACATGAGGAGACTCACAGAGGTTCTAACAGTCTGAGGCAGAACATGAGGAGACTCACTGAGGTTCTAACAGTCTGAGGTAGAACATGAGGAGACTCACCGAGGTTCTAACAGTCTGAGGCAGAACACGAGGAGACTCACGAGGTTCTAACAGTCTGAGGCAGAACATGAGGAGACTCACTGAGGTTCTAACAGTCTGAGGCAGAACATGAGGAGACTCACAGAGGTTCTAACAGTCTGAGGCAGAACATGAGGAGACTCACTGAGGTTCTAACAGTCTGAGGCAGAACATGAGGAGACTCACAGAGGTTCTAACAGTCTGAGGCAGAACATGAGGAGACTCACTGAGGTTCTAACAGTCTGAGGCAGAACATGAGGAGACTCACTGAGGTTCTAACAGTCTGAGGCAGAACATGAGGAGACTCACTGAGGTTCTAACAGTCTGAGGCAGAACATGAGGAGACTCACAGAGGTTCTAACAGTCTGAGGCAGAACATGAGGAGACTCACTGAGGTTCTAACAGTCTGAGGCAGAACATGAGGAGACTCAGAGGTTCTAACAGTCTGAGGCAGAACATGAGGAGACTCACGAGGTTCTAACAGTCTGAGGCAGAACATGAGGAGACTCACAGAGGTTCTAACAGTCTGAGGCAGAACATGAGGAGACTCACTGAGGTTCTAACAGTCTGAGGCAGAACATGAGGAGACTCACTGAGGTTCTAACAGTCTGAGGCAGAACATGAGGAGACTCACTGAGGTTCTAACAGTCTGAGGCAGAACATGAGGAGACTCACCGAGGTTCTAACAGTCTGAGGTAGAACACGAGGAGACTCACAGAGGTTCTAACAGTCTGAGGCAGAACATGAGGAGACTCACGAGGTTCTAACAGTCTGAGGCAGAACATGAGGAGACTCACTGAGGTTCTAACAGTCTGAGGCAGAACATGAGGAGACTCAGAGGTTCTAACAGTCTGAGGCAGAACATGAGGAGACTCACAGAGGTTCTAACAGTCTGAGGTAGAACATGAGGAGACTCAGAGGTTCTAACAGTCTGAGGCAGAACATGAGGAGACTCACAGAGGTTCTAACAGTCTGAGGCAGAACATGAGGAGACTCACTGAGGTTCTAACAGTCTGAGGCAGAACATGAGGAGACTCACTGAGGTTCTAACAGTCTGAGGCAGAACACGAGGAGACTCACTGAGGTTCTAACAGTCTGAGGTAGAACACGAGGAGACTCACAGAGGTTCTAACAGTCTGAGGCAGAACATGAGGAGACTCACGAGGTTCTAACAGTCTGAGGCAGAACATGAGGAGACTCACTGAGGTTCTAACAGTCTGAGGCAGAACATGAGGAGACTCAGAGGTTCTAACAGTCTGAGGCAGAACATGAGGAGACTCACGAGGTTCTAACAGTCTGAGGCAGAACATGAGGAGACTCACTGAGGTTCTAACAGTCTGAGGCAGAACATGAGGAGACTCACAGAGGTTCTAACAGTCTGAGGCAGAACATGAGGAGACTCACAGAGGTTCTAACAGTCTGAGGCAGAACACGAGGAGACTCACAGAGGTTCTAACAGTCTGAGGCAGAACATGAGGAGACTCACTGAGGTTCTAACAGTCTGAGGCAGAACATGAGGAGACTCACTGAGGTTCTAACAGTCTGAGGCAGAACATGAGGAGACTCAGAGGTTCTAACAGTCTGAGGCAGAACATGAGGAGACTCAGAGGTTCTAACAGTCTGAGGCAGAACATGAGGAGACTCACGAGGTTCTAACAGTCTGAGGCAGAACATGAGGAGACTCAGAGGTTCTAACAGTCTGAGGCAGAACATGAGGAGACTCAGAGGTTCTAACAGTCTGAGGCAGAACATGAGGAGACTCACTGAGGTTCTAACAGTCTGAGGCAGAACATGAGGAGACTCACTGAGGTTCTAACAGTCTGAGGCAGAACATGAGGAGACTCACGAGGTTCTAACAGTCTGAGGCAGAACATGAGGAGACTCAGAGGTTCTAACAGTCTGAGGCAGAACATGAGGAGACTCACTGAGGTTCTAACAGTCTGAGGCAGAACATGAGGAGACTCACTGAGGTTCTAACAGTCTGAGGCAGAACATGAGGAGACTCACCGACAGAGACGACTTGAGCGAGTGTCCGCTCTCCTCCCTCACGGCGAAGGACGCCGTCCCCGCCAGACACGACAGTTCCCTCCAAACCGCCTCGTACTTCAGCGACTGGCTGGTCCTCCACACGGGGAACTGAGGAGCAGCATGAGGAACACCTCAGAGTCAGCCTCCCGAGACTAAACCCACACTAAACCAAACACACTCCACATACAGTAAGAGAAGGACTGAAACCTGTGACCTTCAGTCCGGACGAGCCTCCAAACAGGAGAAGTTAAAGTGACTCACGGTAAGTTCTGCGGAGACTCCTCGGTCAGATTCTCTCAGCGAGCTCCAGGGGAACTGGCCCATCACTTTGAAGGCGTTTAACGTGACGCTGCAGAGAGGAGTACACGAGTATAAGTACTACGAGTATGAGTACTACGAGTATGAGTACTACGAGTATAGGTACTACGAGTACTGCAGTCATGTGCCAGAGTGAGCAGTGTCCGCAACAGAAGGACTGTAGAGAGACTAATACAGAGGCGAGCTACACGACATCAGCACAAACACGTGTGGTTCTAAACACGTGTGGTTCTAACACGTGTGGTTCTAACACGTGTGGTTCTAACACGTGTGGTTCTAAACACGTGTGGTTCTAACACGTGTGGTTCTAAACACGTGTGGTTCTAACACGTGTGGTTCTAACAAGTGTGGTTCTAACACGTGTGGTTCTAACTGTCTCACCTGCGCTCGAAGTTCCCGGGCTGTGGTTTGAAGAAGGAAACTCCGTACGACGTCTCTTTGGTTCCGTAAGAAAACTGAAAGCCCAGTCTCTCAGCGCGGCCCAGAACATTCGGCATCTTCAGCCCCAGAACCTGCAGAGACGAGGACACGAACTGACCACATGAACTGACCACACAAACTGACAATGATCAGTCGTTCAGTCGTACAGATGAACAGATGTTCAGATGAACAGATGTTCAGTCGTACAGATGTGCAGGTGGCGTGACTGACCATGCTGCCCTCGTTGTTCCCCACTGTCGTGTTGTAACTTCCTGTGAGCCTCCTCAGCTCCGTCACCTGGAAGGTCACCTCCAGGCCGTTGGGCAGAGCGCCCTCTCCTGGACACATGCAGGAACACACATGAGGCACACGGAAACAGAACAGATGTTATTATCCAGCTGTTTTAGTCTGACCTCGGGACGTGTCGATGACCACGGTCACTTTACGGAAAATCCCCAAACGCAGCAGCTTCTGCCGAGCCTCGTGGGATTTCTTCATCACCTGCACAACAACATCATCATCATCAAAATCATCATCAAAATCATCATCAACACAATCATCAAAATCACCATCATCAACACCATCATCATCACAATCATCAACATCACAATCATCATCACAATAATCATCATCAAAATCATCATCATCACAATCATCAAAATCATCAAATCATCAAAATCATCATCATCACAATCATCAAAATCATCATCAAAATCATCATCATCATCATCAAAATCATCATCACAATCATCCCAATCAACATCACAATCATCATCTTCATCATCATCATCATAATCACAATCATCATCATCAAAATCATCATCAACATCACCATCATCATCATCATCAAAATCATCAAATCAACAACATCACCATCATCATCATCAAAATCATCAACAAAATCATCATCACAATCATCACAATCAACATCACCATCATCAAAATCATCATCATCAAAATCATCATCATCACAATCATCAAAATCATCATCAAAAACATCACCTTCATCATCATCACAATCATCAAAATCATTATCACAGTCATCATCTTCATCATCATCACAATCATCAAAATCATTATCACAGTCATCACCTTCATCATCATCACAATCATCAAAATCATCATCACAGTCATCACCTTCATCATCATCACAATCATCAAAATCTAGTGATGCACGATAATGCCAATTTGAACCGATAACCGATAACCGATAATTCCGCATGTCCCGATACCGATAACCGATAATGACACCGATAATTATATATATATATTTGCACTTTATTTTGTGACAAGAACTCACTGTAACAGTTCACAGTTCTGCCCAAAATATATTAACTCTACCAAGCAATATACAAGTGTATAAATATAAATCAAATAATGAGTTTTACTTTGGGTTTGGGTCTCCACCTTTTTCTAAAGCTCTGTTTTTTTTACAGTTCCATCATCTGAGCAGGTCTGACTCTGTTCATCTGTGTCACATCTTATGAACAGAATAATATTACTACTACTACTACTTAATTCCTAGTATTTTTCTTTTTGTTGACATCATACTAATGAATTCTTATTTACAATACTGGAATATAATCCTGCATTGGGATCATTTATGCATTTGTGCCTCGTGTGGTAAAAAAAAAAAAAAACATAGCTGCGTGGCTCATTTCATCAATGTAAAACTCCTCTCGTTCATAGCGCTTTAATCGCGGGGCTGTCGTATTTATTTGATCAGAAATGCTAAGATAATACATGGGTGTTCAGGCCCCGCTGTGTTCCAGTAATGCTCACTTACGTGAGCGGGTCCGCGGTTCGCATTTCCTCGTCTTTTTCTCATTTTGTTGCGGTGCTAATGTTGAAGTTACTTCGATGTAAAAAGTCGAAAAACTCTTCCTTCACGGAGAGCGCCTGCACAGCGCCGTTTCGCTGGAACACTCGTCGCATTTTTCAGCTAAAGCCGTGCAAAAGTCGGCCGTGGAGAGCGTATATCTGCTGCTGTAAATGTGCTGTCCTGAGTCTGCAGCAGCTCCGGGCTGCAGGACGTGCGGGGCGGCGCCGCCGAGAGAAAGGCAGCGAGCTGGAGCCGCAGATTCAATGTAATTTGAGCTTATAATTATCGGGCCCAATTATCGGCCGAATTTTTTTTTATCGGCTTTATCGGGGATGGCGCCAAAATGCCGATAAATGCCGATAATTATCGGCGGCCGATATTATCGTGCATCCCTATCAAAATCATTATCACAATCATCATCATCATCAAAATCATCATCACAATCATCATCATCATCATCAAAATCATCAAATCAACAACATCACCATCATCATCATCAAAATCATCAAAATCATCATCACAATCATCACAATCATCAAAATCATCATCACAATCATCATCACAATCATCATCACAATCATCAAAATCATCACAATCATCATCACCATCATCATCACCATCATCATCAACACAATCATCATCAAAATCATCATCATCATCATCAAAATCATCATCACAATCATCATCACAATCATCAACATCACAATCATCACCAACACAATCATCATCAAAATCATCAAAATCATCATCAACATCATCATCAAATCATCAACATCACCATCATCAAAATCATCATCACAATCATCACAATAATCATCAAAATCATCATCACAATCATCAACACAATCATCATCATCAAAATCATCATCACAATCATCATCATCAAAATCATCATCACAATCATCATCATCACAATCATCATCAACAAAATCATCATCACCTTCATCATCAAAATCACCAACATCACAATCATCATCATCACCATCATCACCATCATCATCAACACAATCATCATCATCAAAATCATCATCACAATCATCATCATCAAAATCATCATCACAATCATCATCATCACAATCATCATCAACAAAATCATCATCATCACAATCATCATCATCACCATCACCATCATCAAAATCATCATCATCATCATCAACAAAATCATCATCAACATCACAATCATCATCATCAAAATCATCATCACCTTCATCATCAAAATCACCAACATCACAATCATCATCAAAATCATCATCAAAATCATCATCACAATCATCATCATCATCATCATCAAAATCATCATCACAATCATCATCATCACAATCATCAAAATCACCAACATCACAATCATCATCATCACCATCACCATCATCAAAATCATCATCATCACAATCATCATCATCACCATCACCATCATCAAAATCATCATCATCATCATCAACAAAATCATCATCAACATCACAATCATCATCATCACCTTCATCATCAAAATCACCAACATCACAATCATCATCAAAATCATCATCAAAATCATCATCACAATCATCATCATCATCATCATCAAAATCATCATCACAATCATCATCATCACAATCATCATCATCAACAAAATCATCATCACCTTCATCATCAAAATCACCAACATCACAATTATCATCAAAATCATCATCAAAATCATCATCACAATCATCATAATCAAAATCATCATCACAATCATCATCACAATCATCATCACCATCATCATCAAAATCATCATCACAATCATCATAATCAAAATCATCATCATCACAATCATCAACATCAAAATCATCATCAAAATCATCATCAAAATCATCATCACCATCATCATCAAAATCATCATCAAAATCATCATCATCAAAATCATCATCACAATCATCATAATCAAAATCATCATCATCAAAATCATCATCAAAATCATCATCAAAATCATCATCAAAATCATCATCACCATCATCATCAAAATCATCATCACAATCATCATCACAATCATCATCAAAATCATCATCACAATCATCATAATCAAAATCATCATCACAATCATCATCACAATCATCATCACCATCATCATCAAAATCATCATCACAATCATCAACATCAAAATCATCATCACCATCATCATCAAAATCATCATCACAATCATCATAATCAAAATCATCATCATCACAATCATCAACATCAAAATCATCATCAAAATCATCATCAAAATCATCATCACCATCATCATCAAAATCATCATCAAAATCATCATCACCATCATCATCAAAATCATCATCAAAATCATCATCACCATCATCATCAAAATCATCATCAAAATCATCATCACCATCATCAACAAAATCATCATCACAATCATCATCATCATCAACAAAATGATCACCTTCATCATCAAAATCATCATCAACAAAATCATCATCATCAACATCACAATCATCATCATCATCTTCATCATCATCATCACAATCATCATCACCATCATCAAAATCACCATCATCATCATCAACAAAATCATCATCAACATCACAATCATCATCATCAAAATCATCATCACAATCATCAATAAAATCATCATCAAAATCATCACAATCATCATCAACAAAATCAAAATCATCACCACCATCATCATCATCATCATCATCACCATCACCATCATCATCATCACCACCATCATCATCATCACCATCATCATCACCACCATCATCATCATCACCATCATCATCACCATCATCACCATCATCACCATCATCATCATCACATGTATTCGAGTCTGACCTCGATGAGGTTCCGCGCCTTGAACACGTCTCTGATCTCGTACGTGAGCAGATCTTCTTTGGTCCGACCCAAACCGTCCACATGGACCGTCTGCACCACCACCTACAGGAGAAGCACATCATTACAGCAGCCACAGCCGCCCGGGGGCAGCCTGGCAGAGCAGAGGCTGCAGTGTAAAGTAAACGTCTCTCACGTCTTTGTTCTGAAGCACTTCCTGTTTGGGCTCAGGTTCCACTCCCGGGGCCTCGATGTCGTCCGGCTGCACCCCCAGATCAGGGCCCTGCATCGGGAGGGGGTCCAGCGACTGGGGGAGACACGGGTCACACATGAACATCTGCACTGACCACAGACTGAAGGGGAAACATCAGGTCCAGAGGCTTTAACCCCAGAGTCATGATCACATTTAAACTAAACCATCTGAGCTCAGAGCAAAACATCGACAAGACACGGCCTGAACATCCACAACATCCAGGTGAGAAACATGGAAACATGTGGGGAAATCTGGGAACAAAAATGGGAAAGAAGTGTTTTTTCTGCCGTTTTGTCGTCGGTCCAGGACAGTTCTCAGGACAAAACTAGGTGTAGATTTGGCACATTTTTACATATTTCTGATGTTTGCTTCATATTCATTAGGCCAAAAATCGTTTTTTTTTAACACCACACTAATTTCCTCACAAACATGATCTCCCCAAGCAGTTTCACATCCTTCATTTCATTTTCAGGGTTTATCTGCTCTGATGGAGCTGAGCGGATCGTGTCCACAACGATACAAAAAATTACGATATCAAAAAACGATATTGCGATAACGATACCGCCCACCCGTATTATTCATAGACATTATTTTTGAGGATATTGCCCAGACCGACCGGTGCACATGTCATGTTAAAGGGGGGGTATTCTGCAAAATAGACTTTTTCAAGCTTTCGATCATGTTATTCTGTCACTCCCTCATTAAAAACATGGCTGAAGTGTTGCCTTGGCACATTCACGTATTTCTGAGTAATCTGTAAAAACTCTGATGGCGGCCATTTTAGGGATAGGTTTGCCTGAGTCCTCCTAGGAACGCCCCCACCTCCTGGAGACGCCTCCGAGCTTTGGTCACCAGCCGAGTAACCAACCACTGCTCCTCAGCAGAACCCCCTCCCCACTGATGCCACAGACAGCGTGTGGAGGGGGCGTGTCTAAAGGCTCAGAGGTTCTTAAAGAGACAGAGGCCTATTTCAAGACATTCACTACAGCCATTTTGAAAGAGCAGTTTTATACAAGGCAGTTATTCTACTTTACTGCATTTACAGACCAACAGAAGGTTTGTCATCATTGTAGTGAGATATAGACTGGTGCTATGGGACTGAAGAAAGCAGAAAACCCCCTCTTTAAAGGTAACATTTTGGACTATACTGTTGAACATGCTCCTATTGACCATCTCGACACAGAAAATGCCATTCCAGCAGTGGGTCATCAAAGAATGGATTTGGATGAGAACCTGTTTAAATATCAGATTCTGCTGCCTTTAGTCGACATCTCCATGGAGACGGGCAGGAGACGTCGTCCCCACTCCTGGTAAAGTTACAGTCATGTCTGAGGAGAGCTGAGCCGCTCAAAATATCTGTCCTGTAATAAATGCTTGTATTTCAGTTTTATTTATTGGGTAAAATTCTACGCAGTGTGGCTTTAACCCCTTAACTCCCACCTGAACCGAGCACATTTTCTCCAGTTTGGCTTTACCCCAATCCAAAAGCTTCTGGAAAAAAGGTGAGAAAATAGCAACAGAACGGAGACGAAAACAATGATGGAAATGTGACAAAAAAAGAGAAAAAAATTACAAAAAAATTACAAAAAATAATGAAAAAATTGATGAAAAAATGATGAAAATATGAAAAAAAAATGACCAAAAATGACAAAAATGTGACAAAAAAATGACCAAAAAAATGACCAAAAAATGACAAAAAATGACACAAAAAATGATGAAAAAAAGACAAAAAAAGGACCACAAAAATGATGAAAAAATGATGAAAAAATGACAAAAATGACAAAAAATGACAAAAAATGACAAAAAAAATGACAAAAAATGATGAAAAAATGATGAAAAAATGACAAAAAATGACAAAAAATGATGAAAAAATGACAAAAAATGACAAAAAAAATTACTCTTTGACACAAACATTACAAAAATGAGTTGAAACCCTCCCCCCCAAAAATGATGGAACTTTCAAAGAACACATCTGATCTGATGCCACACATGCTTAATGACATTTTACGCCTTTATTTTAGCACAGTTCATTTACTGACGTTGGTCACGTGATGATTTAAACGCGATTTTTGTTCATCGTGACTCGTATTTTCCATAAATCCGCATGAACTCCTGTGGGCTGTGGCTCCGTCCTGGGTCTGTGTGCGTGTGTACGTGCATGTGTGTGTGTGTGCGTGTGTGTGTGTGCTCGGAGGTCAGGCTCTTACCCGCGCGTGCACGGTGCCCATTCTGAGCGCGAGCCGCAGGTTGAGGGTCCGCGCGAGGGCACACCTGAGGGGCGCGCGGGGGCAGGAGGAGAACGCGCGCGTGAACCCGAAAAAAAGCTACAGAGGAGAAGGAGAGAGGAGGAAGAGACGAGCAGCTCCGGAGGCGGCCATGACACCCCGAGACACGCCCACCGCTGACGTCACGGCGCGCAGCAAAGGGCACGCCCGCCGCTGACGTCACGTTATTTTCCAGGGTATTTTCCAGGGTTTCTGCAGCAGCGAGTCTAACCTTTTCTCCAGCGCGTTTTATTTCTTCAGATTTGCAAACATTCCATCAAACAGAGGAATGACGTAAATGTTAAAATGTAAAAGCAGATTGGACCAGTTCAGCTTTACCCAAATCTAAAACTGGACTGGAGTTTAGGAACAAAGACCTACAAAACTCACTGTGACGTTTTGTTTTTGTTATCTTGTTTTTTTGCTTTTCTTTATCATTTTTCTTTTTAATTTTTGTCATTTTTTGTTGAGTTTTGTCACTTTTTTGTTTAATTTTTGTCACTTTTTTGTTGAGTTTTTGTCACTTTTTTGTAGAATTTTTGTCACTTTTTTGTAGAATTTTTGTCACTTTTTTGTAGAATTTTTGTCACTTTTTTGTTGAATTTTTGTCACTTTTTTGTTGAATTTTTGTCACTTTTTTGTTGAATTTTTGTCACTTTTTTGTAGAATTTTTGTCACTTTTTTGTAGAATTTTTGTCACTTTTTTGTAGAATTTTTGTCACTTTTTTGTTGAATTTTTGTCACTTTTTTGTAGAATTTTTGTCACTTTTTTGTAGAATTTTTGTCACTTTTTTGTAGAATTTTTGTCACTTTTTTGTAGAATTTTTGTCACTTTTTTGTAGAATTTTTGTCACTTTTTTGTAGAATTTTTGTCACTTTTTTGTTGAATTTTTGTCACTTTTTTGTTGAATTTTTGTCACTTTTTTGTTGAATTTTTGTCACTTTTTTGTAGAATTTTTGTCACTTTTTTGTTGAGTTTTTGTCACTTTTTTGTTGAATTTGTGTCACTTTTTTGTTGAATTTTTGTTGAATTTTTGTCACATTTTTGTTGAATTTTTGTCACATTTTTGTTAAATTTTTGTCACATTTTTGTCGCATTTTTGTCACTTTTTTGTTGAATTTTTGTCACTTTTTTGTTGAATTTTTGTCACTTTTTTGTAGAATTTTTGTCACTTTTTTGTAGAATTTTTGTCACTTTTTTGTAGAATTTTTGTCACTTTTTTGTAGAATTTTTGTCACTTTTTTGTAGAATTTTTGTCACTTTTTTGTAGAATTTTTGTCACTTTTTTGTTGAATTTTTGTCACTTTTTTGTTGAATTTTTGTCACTTTTTTGTAGAATTTTTGTCACTTTTTTGTTGAGTTTTTGTCACTTTTTTGTTGAATTTGTGTCACTTTTTTGTTGAATTTTTGTTGAATTTTTGTCACATTTTTGTTGAATTTTTGTCACATTTTTGTTGAATTTTTGTCACATTTTTGTCGCATTTTTGTCGCATTTTTGTCACATTTTTGTCACATTTTCCCGGTTGACTTACGCTGCTCTCTCCCTCCATGTAGACAATAAAACTTGTAAGGATATTGACCAATTGCTTTTTAAATTTCTATGGAAGAATCGAACACACTATATCAGGAAAAGTGTTGTAATGAACAGCTATGAAGATGGAGGGCTTAATGTTTTAGACTTCACTACTTTAAACAATACTTTTAAAATTAATTGGGCCAAACATGTTCTTAAAAATCCTGTCTCAATATGGAATTTCATTCCACATCACATTTTTTCTAGGTTTGGTGGCCTCAACTTTGTTTTAGGTTGTAATTATAATGTAGATAAACTCCCAGAAAAACTGTCGTTATTCCACAAACAAGTGTTATTAGTATGGACCTTAATATATAAACATCATTTCTCTCCACATAAATATATCATTTGGAACCAGAGTTAATTTTGACAACATATTTTATTTTAGTTTTAGTCTTTTGACTAAAATGTAATTTAATTTTAGTCAAGATTTAGTCAAAAAAAAACGTTTCAATTTTAGTCTAGTTTTAGTCGACTAAAATTGCAAGTAAATTTAGTCGACTAAAATGAAGACTCATTTAGTCGACTTTTATTGATAATATTCATTATAATCATATTTAATTGTGGTCCTCGACTTCATGGAGCTGCTCCACATGAACAAAGCTCAGATCTGTTCATTTGGCAGAGACTTTACATGATCTGA
This sequence comes from Gobius niger, assembly GCF_951799975.1. Classification (NCBI taxonomy): domain Eukaryota; kingdom Metazoa; phylum Chordata; class Actinopteri; order Gobiiformes; family Gobiidae; genus Gobius; species Gobius niger. Next base: position 84,306 of record NW_027639275.1, on the reverse strand, counting down.
GGCTCTTTCAGACGCTCATACAAGTTTGGATGATTTTAGTCTCTCCTTTTCATCTCTATTTAGTCTGATTTTAGTCGACTCAAATATCTGGACATTTTAGTCACAGTTTTAGTCTCATGAGAAACTTTTAATTTAGTTTTAGTCCAATTTTAGTCACAAAAATATCACTTTGACTAAAATTAAGACTAAATATTTTAGTCGACGAAATTAACACTGTTTGGAACAACGAAAACATTCTGTATAAACATAAGTCGTTATATTTTAATGATTGGATAGAGAAACAGATTGTCTTGGTAACTCAACTCTTTAACAGCAGTGGGCAATTGATGTCTTACTCTGAATTTTTAACCACTTATCAGTTTCCAGTCACACCGAAACAATATGCTATACTTTTTAATGCGATCCCTGCTGGAGTCATCACGCTGTAGAAGTATTTATTTGCATTTACAAGCACCTGTTTCTCTCCCCAATGCACTCTATTCTCAGATAGGAAAAATATGTTTTACACATCACAAAAATTGTAATAAGAATATTGGTGCTTTATTCCAGAAAGAGCTTGTATCTACTCCCCATGTTGTATCATATTGGACCCAGTTTGTAGGTAATATTTCATGGAAAAATATACGGACAAACTTCTGATAACAAAGAAAGTAAAAGAGTTTTCGTACAAAATCATCCATAAATATGATCCAGGTAATTCTTTTATGACTAAATTCAAAAGGGACTTTGATGTGAACTGAGATCATCCAGAGACATGTTCTCACCCCAAGAAATTCTGGAAAGACTTCTGTAGTTTTATAATTGGACATCTATACAAGGACTTTACACTGAAATGGGAAAACGTTATTGTTTGTTTCTTCAGAAGCAAAAGAATGAAGACGTCTATTTTGTCCAAATGTTATATTCACAAATGTAAATATTCTAAGCAGAAACCCAACTTTACACATTTTTTTAGTGATACTCTCTCATATATCAAGATTTTGGAAGGTTCTGAAAACAAAAAGGCTCTAAAAACTATCAGTATTTGCTCAAAATATAATATATTTGTAACTGAATAATTGTATTGTACAATTCTGTTACCCCCTGGCATACTTTGTATACTCATATACTTTTCAATTAAAAAAAAACAAAAAAAACAGCGAGTCTAACCTTTTCTCCAGCGCGTTTTATTTCTTCAAATTTGCAAACATTCCATCAAATAGAGGAATGATGTAAATGTTTAAATGAAAAAGCAGATTGGACCAGTTCAGCTTTACCCAAATCTAAAACTGGACTGGAGTTTAGTAACAAAGACCTACAAAACTCACTGTGATGTTTTGTTTTTGTTATTTTGTTTTTTTGCTTTTCTTCATCACTTTTTCTTCCTGCTGTTTGACGCTTTTTTGTTGAATTTTTGTTGAATTTTTGTTGAATTTTTGTCACTTTTTTGTTGAATTTTTGTTGAATTTTTGTTGTGTTTTTGTCACATTTTTGTTGTGTTTTTGTCACATTTTTGTTGTGTTTTTGTCACATTTTTGTTGTGTTTTTGTCACATTTTTGTCGTGTTTTTGTCACATTTTTGTCGTGTTTTTGTCACATTTTAGTTGAGTTTTTGTCACATTTTTGTCGTGTTTTTGTCACATTTTTGTCGTGTTTTTGTCACATTTTAGTTGAGTTTTTGTCACATTTTTGTCGTGTTTTTGTCACATTTTTGTCGTGTTTTTGTCACTTTTTTGTTGAATTTTTGTCACTTTTTTGTAGAATTTTTGTCATTTTTTTGTTGAATTTTTGTCACTTTTTTGTAGATTTTTTGACATTTTTTTGTCACTTTTTGGTGGAATTTTTGTCACATTTTTGTCGTGTTTTTGTCACTTGTTTGTTGCGTTTTCAAGAACCTTTTAGATTTGGGTAAAGGAGGAGATGTTGATCATATGTTTTATATTGTGTATGTTCTTGTCTTGTTTTTTATGGGACTGCGGATGGATAGTAACAAAGACCTACAAAACTCACTGTGACGTTTTGTTTTTGTTATTTTGTTTTTTTGCTTTTCTTCATCACTTTTTCTTCCTGCTGTTTGACGCTTTTTTGTTGAATTTTTGTTGAATTTTTGTTGAATTTTTGTCACTTTTTTGTTGAATTTTTGTTGTGTTTTTGTCACATTTTTGTTGTGTTTTTGTCACATTTTTGTTGTGTTTTTGTCACATTTTTGTTGTGTTTTTGTCACATTTTTGTTGTGTTTTTGTCACTTTTTAGTTGAGTTTTTGTCACATTTTTGTCGTGTTTTTGTCACATTTTTGTTGTGTTTTTGTCACATTTTTGTTGTGTTTTTGTCACATTTTTGTTGTGTTTTTGTCACATTTTTGTTGTGTTTTTGTCACATTTTTGTTGTGTTTTTGTCACATTTTTGTTGTGTTTTTGTCACATTTTTGTTGTGTTTTTGTCACATTTTTGTTGAGTTTTTGTCACATTTTTGTCGTGTTTTTGTCACTTGTTTGTTGCGTTTTCAAGAACCTTTTAGATTTGGGTAAAGGAGGAGAAGGCGAGGTTAGAGGTTAGCGTGATACATATAAACTGTAAATACATCAGAGGATTATTAAAGGAACGGGCCAGAGACATGTTCTTAGACGAGTTCATGTGTACCTGTGTGGTCGTCACGCGTGTCCTCAGTCACGTGAACACAGACGGCGTTAGCATTTAGCCTCTGTAGCTCCAAACCAGGCGGAGATAGAAGCTCCCAGTAAAAAGGGGAACTATATTGTGAGGCGTAATAGAGCTCCACAGTCCCGCCCCTCGCAGTCCTATGGAGAGGAGGCGGGACTGTGGAGAGGAGGCGGGGCTGTGGAGAGGAGGCGGGACTGCTGAGAGGAGGCGGGACTGTGGAGAAGGGGCGGGGCTGCGGAGAGAAGGCGGGACTGTGGAGAGGAGGCGGGACAGTGGAGAGGAGGCGGGACTGTGGAGAGGAGGCGGGACTGTGGAGAGGAGGCGGGACTGTGGAGAGGAGGCGGGACTGTGGAGAGGAGGCGGGACTGTGGAGAGGAGGCGGGACTGTGGAGAGGAGGCGGGACTGTGGAGAGGAGGCAGGACTGTGGAGAGGAGGCGGGACTGTGGACACGAGGCGGGGCTGTGGAGAGGAGGCGGGACTGTGGAGAGGAGGCGGGACTGTGGAGGCGGGACTGTGGAGAGGAGGAGGCGGGACTGTGGAGAGGAGGCGAGACTGTGGAGAGGAGGCGGGACTGTGGAGAGGAGGCGTGTCTGTGGAGAAGAGGCGGGACTGTGGAGAGGAGGCGGGACTGTGGAGAGGAGGCGGGACTGTGGAGAGGAGGCGGGACTGTGGAGAGGAGGCGTGTCTGTGGAGAAGAGGCGGGACTGTGGAGAGGAGGCGGGACTGTGGAGAGGAGGCGGGACTGTGGAGAGGAGGCGGGACTGTGGAGAGGAGGCGGGACTGTGGAGAGGAGGCGGGACTGTGGAGAGGAGGCGGGACTGTGGGGAGGAGGCGGGACTGTGGAAAGGAGACGGGCTGCGGAGAGGAGGCGGGACTGTGGAGAGGAGGCGGGACTGTGGAGAGGAGGCGGGACTGTGGAGAGGAGGCGGGACTGTGGGGAGGAGGCGGGACTGTGGAGAGGAGGCGGGACTGTGGAGAGGAGGCGGGACTGTGGAGAGGAGGCGGGACTGTGGAGAGGAGGCGTCTTTATTAAACATGTAAATATTATATTAAAGTTGACAGATTTCAGATTGACATTTGACATGAGAGAGTCTTGTGTCACGGAGACGCCCTGAGGAAGGTGTGGGAGCTCCTCTGCAGCGCCTCCATCCTGCAGCACAGAGAACTACAGTTACTCACAGGCTCCCGCAGAGGCAGAGGAGGCGCTCGTGTCTTACGCCTCCGTCTTGAACGTGTCCTGGCTGATCTTGTCCTCGTTCACCCCGTCCGGACACTGGTTCATGTCCGTCGCGCCCAGAGTCTCCAGAGCTGCAGGGACAGGACACGCTGAGACACAGAGGAGCTCTCCATCGTCCAGGGAACTGACGTGGTCGTGAGTGAGGGAGGGGTTACCGTGGTGATACTGGTCCAAGGAGGGGAGGGGTTACTAGGGCTGCTCGATTATTGAAAGAAAAAATAGTCACGATTATTTTTGTCATAATTGAAATCACGATTATTCAAGCGATTATTTGTTGCCTTAAAAAAAAGTCTTAATTTTATTTATATATTTGTTAATAAAAAAAAACTGTGCTGAATATTTTCTGTTTTCTGAACAGTCATAAAAGTACAAATGATTTCAAGTTTGCCTCGGTTAAGGAGAGGTTTGTGTTGCACATTTTTCACATCACACAAATAAATACAAATAAAAAATATATGAAAAAAATGAAAAAAAATAAAGAAATTAAAAAATGTATTAAAAAAATAAATGAAAAAAAATAAAAAATATATGAAAAAAATGAAAAAAATGAAAAAAATGAAAAAAATGGAAAAAATGAAAAACATGAAAAAAATAAAAAGGTGAAAAAAAAAATGAAAAAAAATGAAAAAATGAAAAAAAAAATGAAAAAAAAATTACAAAAAAAATGAAAAAAATGAAAAAAAATGAAAAAAATAAAAACATGGAAAAAAAAACATGAAAAAAGATGACAAAAATTAAAAAATGAAAAAAGATGAAAAAAAAAGAAAAAAGGAAAAAAAGGAAAAAAAAAGAAGAAAAAAAAGGAAAGAAACAAAAAAGATGAAAAAAAAGATGACAAAAATATGAAAAAAGGAAAAAACATGAAAAAAAATGAACAAATGAAAAAATGGAAAAAAAAGAAAAAAAAGAAAAAAAAAACATGAAAAAAAAGGAAAGAAACAAAAAACATGAAAAAAAGATGAAAAAATGAATAAAAAAAATGAAAAAACATTTTTGAACTAAAAGATGAAAAAATAAATTAAAACATAAAAAAAATATTAAAACATTTTAAAAAAAGAAAAAAAAGAAATAAATAAAAAAAAAGAAAAAAGGGGAAAAAAAAGGTTTAAAAAAGATTTGACAAATATATATTAAAAAAAGATTATGCTAATTATGTAATCGTTCAGTGTAATAATCGAAATCATAATCGAATTTCGATTAATTACCGTGGTGATACTGGTGGAAGGAGGGGAGGAGGGGTTACCGTGGTGATACAGGTGGAAGGAGAGGAGGAGGGGTTACCGTGGTGATACAGGTGGAAGGAGGGGAGGGGTTACCGTGGTGATACTGGTGGAAGGAGGGGTTACCGTGGTGATACTGGTGGAAGGAGGGGAGGGGTTACCGTGGTGATACTGGTGGAAGGAGGGGTTACCGTGGTGATACTGGTGGAAGGAGGGGAGGGGTTACCGTGGTGATACTGGTGGAAGGAGGGGAGGGGTTACCGTGGTGATACAGGTGGAGGGAGTGGTTACCGTGGTGATACTGGTGGAAGGAGATGTGCTTGCGCCGCGCCGGGTCCAGGATGGTGAACACCGTGTCCAGGTTGCTGTTGGTGAACAGGGCGGGGCCTCGGACTCCGCTGTGGCGAGAACGCTTCAGGAGCTCCAGCTGCTCGGACAGGAACGGCTTCAGCTTCTCTGCACACGCGGGGAACATCACAGAGAACCCAAACATCAGGGTCGAAATGTAGGAGTGATGGTGGACTTCAACGGCCACGTAAAACAACAACATCTGAGAAACATTCAGGTCAGAGGAGCAGGGTCAGAACCAAAGTCCATCTGACATGTTACAGCCGTGTGAACCAGGGAGGGGGAGGGGCCTCCTGGTGGTTCCAGAGTCAGGACTAAACACGCTGAGGCTAAAGCTAAAACCTGGAACCGTCTCATGAGGATGTGAGACAGACTCAACTCTGACACTGTTCAAATCCAGCTGAAACTGTTCCTTTGAATCTGACTGGATATGCCTTTCACTGTAACTCATACATTTATGTTTAGGTTTTATTGGTTTTATCTGTTTTTTCCTGCTCCTGTGAAGCTCTTTGACTTGCCTTGTGGCTGTGGTTTATGTTCTCATCGATGTCACTGTTTGTGCTCGTGTGGCAAGAGTTATAAATGAAACTTACACAGGGGCGGACCGGCCATGTGTCCGTTCTGGAAGAGCACAGACGGGCCACCAGTCCCGCCTCAACCCAGCTTTACCCAAATCTTTTTTTTTTCTTTTTTGTCACATTTTTGTCAATTTTTTGTTGAATTTTTGTTGAATTTTTGTTGAATTTTTGTCACATTTTTGTTGAATTTTAGTTGAATTTTTTGTTGAATTTTTGTTGAATTTTTGTCAATTTTTTGTCAAATTTTTGTCAAATTTTTGTCAAATTTTTGTCACATTTTTGTTGAATTTTTGTCACATTTTTGTTGAATTTTTGTTGAATTTTTGTTGAATTTTTGTCACATTTTGTCACATTTTTGTTGAATTTTTGTCACATTTTTGTTGAATTTTTGTCAATTTTTTGTTGAATTTTTGTCAATTTTTTGTTGAATTTTTGTCAATTTTTGTCAATTTTTTGTCAATTTTCTGTTGAATTTTTGTCACATTTTTGTTGAATTTTAGTTGAATTTTTTGTTGAATTTTTGTCAAATTTTTGTCAATTTTTTGTTGAATTTTTGTCACATTTTGTCACATTTTTGTTGAATTTTTGTTGAATTTTTGTTGATTTTTTGTCACATTTTTGTTTAATTTTTGTTTAATTTTTGTCACATTTTTGTCACATTTTTGTCGCGTTTACATCCTTGTTTTCTTCTCATTTTTTCGGCTGTTTTGGTGCTTTTGTCCCAAGAAGCTTTTGGATTGGGGTAAAGCCAAACTGGAGAAAATGGGATCCGTTCAGGTGGGAGTTAAGAGGTTAAGTCAGAGTCCAGGGCTGTTTTTCAGTCCCTCTTACATAACACAGTATGTTTTTCTTTTTATATTATTGTTATGGGCAAAAACACAGACTTTCCCTCAGTCTTTGATGAACAACAGCATCAAAACGTGAGTCTAAAGAACCAATGACTTAATAATGAAGTTCAGTTTATTAGAGATTTGAGCTTCGTTATTAAATATTAGCTTAGCCTTAGCTTAACTGTCAATCACGCGTCACACTGGGACAGTCCAGAGGTAAATATAAATATATAAACATCTCCAAACTTGTCCAGGTGCACCAGGTCCACCAGGTCCAGGTCTTACCGGGTCTGTGGAAAAGCACCAGACTCATTAAACTCTCCATCAGCTCCGGGATCTTATGTTTCTGTAGATACTCCTGCGCCTCGTCCTCCCGCTCTGACGCCATGTTCCGCCTCTGTTGGGGCCGGTTGCTAGGAGACGGCCTCGCGCTTAGCATGGATTAGCATTAGCATAACTGAAATGAACTTTTTACCGGAATAAAACACTTTCCGTCGGTGTTTCACGTTTCCTCAACAGCAGAACACGCCTGAATGAGCTACAGTTTAGTTTCTTCCACACGACAAAGAACAGGAGTTTATGTTGTTTTAATTATTGCTCCACTATGTTTAGCATGTGTTGCTAGCCCGGCTACATCTGTTTGACCTCTTGAACTTTTGTAAAATCTATAAATGAACAGACAACAATGAACAGAAATAAACAGAGACGAAACATCAGAACACGTTTAATGGATTTTACATTTACAAAAAAAGGCTTAAATATCTTTACAGAACAATTTATCTGTACAAATAAACACTGTTATTTAACCTCTTAACTCCTGCCTGAACCGAGAGCATTCTGTCCTGTTTGGCTGTTATATAGGTCTGTGTGGCACCTCATTTGAAAGCTAAGACCCACAAAACTGATCTTTTTCCTCACGTTGTTGCTGTGTTGTGTCACCTTTTGTATGTTTTTTCTTTCTTTCTTTTTTTTCATTTTTGTCACATTTTTGTCATTTTTTTGTTGAATTTTTGTCACATTTTTGTTGAATTTTTGTCACATTTTTGTCATTTTTTTGTTGAATTTTTGTCACATTTTTGTCGAATTTTTGTCACATTTTTGTTGAATTTTTGTCACATTTTTGTTGAATTTTTGTCACATTTTTGTTGAATTTTTGTCACTTTTTTGTTAATTTTTTGACACATTTTTGTTGATTTTTTGTCACATTTTTGTTAAATTTTTGTCACATTTTTGTCACATTTTTGTTGAATTTTTGTCACATTTTTGTTAAATTTTTGTCACATTTTTGTCACATTTTTGTTGAATTTTTGTCACTTTTTGTTGCGTTTACATCCTTGTTTTCTTCTAATTTTTTGTGGCTATTTTTGGTGCTTTTTGATTGGGGTAAAGCCAAACTGGAGAAAATGGGATCCGTTCAGGTGGGAGTTAAGAGGTTAATAAACTGTTGAACGAGTCCATTAAAAACAACCATATTCTGAGCTGTTGTGGTAAAAGTTCCTCTATGATCTCCTTTGACGGTTTGGGCCGGTCGTAAACGTAATGAAATCACATTTGAAATAGTTGTAATTTAGCAGATCCCAAAGAGGTGAGTGGTTTTCAAACAGTCCCTCTGGAAGTCTTTACATATTTTATTCAGACATAGTTTCATTGATGCTTTAACAATGTGATTTTCTACATTTGACATGGGTTTCCCCCAGTTTAGACACAGTTTGTGGTGCGTTCATGTGCACTGGGGAGCTCGAGATGTGAGCGTTAGCCCCGGTTTAGCATCACTGTTCTTCCGTTCAGGACAATTACAACAAAGTTCTTCTTCCGATCTGCTGCCGCCGTGGTGCAGACCTTGTTCATGGCGTCAGAGTCCTCCCTCTGTGGTGGTCGGACGTCTGTAACAGTTCTTATACGGCGTTTCAGTCCAGCTTCTGTTGGTTTTTGATGGTCTCCAGCGCGGCCTTGGCCTCCTCCCGGAGCCGGTAGCCTCTGAGCTCGGTCTTCAGCTCGCCGGGTTTGGGAGGGACGTCCGGGACGCTCTGGAATCAACAAAACAACATCATGAAGCAGACTCGGCTGAGGCGTTAAACATCAGTGAGCGCAGTACCAGGTCCGGGAGGTAATACTGATGCACAGCCTGAGCTCCGAGGAACATGGACGCGATGCTGGCGGCAAACATGCGCAGATACCGCGGCCACGACACTCCAGCCGGCATGATGACCGACGACAACACCAACCAGGTCCAACCGGGAAGATCTGACCAGGAGGAGCTGAGGAGACACAGCAGCTTTATTAGTACTTATTACATTCTTTCACTTTGACGAGGGTTTAGTTCCTTCAGATTTGGCTTTTTATGTGGCATTTGTTTTTCATGAAGAAGTTAATCACATAGTAAATGCATCATATTACAGGAAATGACATAATTATGTTCAGTTCAACAGGGCCGTGGGAAGATATTTTGGCTCGGGGAAGCTGAGAGAGACAAGATTGCCCCCCCAGAACACTATTTCTTTGCTTATTTCCTATTTATTTAACCCCTTAACTCCCGCCTGAACTGAGCGTATTTTCTCCAGATTGGCTTTACCCCAATCCAAAAGCTTCTGGAAAAAAGGTGTGAAAATAGAGACAGAACTGAGACGAAAACAATGATGGAAATGTGAGAAAAAATGACAAAAAATGACAAAAAATGACAAAAAATGACAAAAAATGACAAAAAAATGACAAAAAATGACAAAAAAATGACAAAAAATGACAAAAAAAGACAAAAAATGACAAAAAATGACAAAAAATTGACAAAAAATGACAAAAAATGACAAAAAATGACAAAAAAATGACTAAAAATGTGACAAAAAATGACAAAAAAAAAGACTAAAAATGTGATAAAAAATGACAAAAAAAAAAGACTAAAAAATTACAAAAAATGTGACAAAAAATGACAAAAAAATGACTAAAAATGAAAAAATGTGACAAAAAATGTGACAAAAAATGACAAAAAATAAAAAAAGACTAAAAAATGACAAAAAAATGTGACAAAAAGACAAAAAAGACAAAAAAAATGAAAAATAAATAAATACAAAATAAATAAAAATGTGACAAAAAATGACAAAAAAATGACAAAAAAATGACAAAAAATAAACAAAAATACTAAAATGACAAAAAAATACAAAAAAATACAAAAAATGTGACAAAAAATTACAAAAAAATGACAAAAAATGTGTCAAAAAAAGACAAAAAAATGACTAAAAAATAAAAAAAATGACCAAAAAAATGACAAAAAATTACAAAAAAAGGACAAAAAAAGACTAAAAAGACAAAAAAAAATGTGACCAAAAAATGACAAAAATATGTTGAATACCCCTCTTCAAAAAAATTGAAAAAAAATGTGATGGAAAAAAGATCCATTTAGATGAGTTTTGTAGGTCTTAGCTTTCAAATGAGGCGCTACACTGGCCTACAGGATTTGGGTAAAGCTGAACTGGAGAAAATGCTCAGCACCCTGGGTTCTCACGGCCTTGCAGTTCAACATTTTGTGAGCGTTTGAAAGTAAAACTAAAAACTACGTCTACATCTGTTTGTTTTTACGTGACTAAATGGTTGGGGAAGATTCGGTGTTCGCTTCAAAGAGCAGTCCTCATATTTTAATCCCGTATTCGGCTTTAAAACTGGTTAAATGAGGCAAACTCACCTTGTTTATGTCATCTCTGCAGAAGGTGAAACACACGCCGACTGACACACGCATGCGCAGTCCGGGCTGTGCCGCTGACAAAGAGCGGGAGCTGAAGGAAAGAAGTCTCACTCTGATTTAAACTGAACCAAAATACAACAAACTCGCGGAGATTCCACATTTAATCCATCACTTTACTGTCAATTAGTTTGTTTGTTACTTCGTTTTATTAAAAGTTTGATTTTGGTTAAAGTTGAGGCGAGTCATGATTGTACTTTGAGCGACTGCCTGAACAATCCGCCATCTTTGATCGAGTGACGCTTTTCTACGAGGAAACTAACTTGTGTTTTAATGTCTGTTTTCAAAGGTTATTCCGAGTCTTAACGCTTTAAATAAATGTACAACATCACGCAGGCTCGACCCGCGTATTTTCTTAAGTATTATCGCTTCGTAGAGTTTATAAAAAAGCGTTTTAGCTCGCCGTAAGTTCACCTCCTGACCAGCAGAGGGAGCGGTCACGGCGGAAACAGGAAGTGGAGCTTTTAAAGGTCTTTGTTTTGTTCCCTTCCCCCTAAAACTACCAACAAACTGCTCTGCGCGATGTTTGACAGGTTTGTTTCTCCGAATATTCAGATTTTCAGGGTTTTATTATGTTTCTCTAAGGTTTAAGGCGCGGGCTTCACGGACGGAGCAAAGAAACGCGTAAAATCGTGTTTTAATGGACGTTTCCACCTGATTTCAGCCTCACTTTGGAGCTTTTCCACTGTGTTTGAATATGTTTGGGCTGAGATTTCATTATTATAACGTGTTATTTGGTCCTAGGAAAAGGGGGAAAACACTATTATTCGTATTAAAATGGACTTTAACATCAGAAATCACCTGATCTGGCGGTTTTACTGTTTATTTAGACCAGATTAGCCTTAGATTTCAGACATTAGTGCTGAAATTGTCTATGTTCCATGTCTTTGCACTTTTAAAATACATCTTTCAATTAAAAAAAATATATTCAATGGTTTCTCTGGGGCTTTAAATGATCTGTATCTGCTATTTTAGCCATTCCAAAGTAAAGTATAGGCATTTATATGAAGCATTGTACCTCTACCACTATGGACTAGTATTTTTTGTGATAAATATAAGTGTTTTCTGGAGGTTTTTCCCCCTCTCTCCGCTCATACAACTTTTGCAGGAGTAGAAATATAAATACACAGCAGAAGGAAATAGCATAACAACAGAGCTAGAAGCTACATATATGATTTTCCCTCATGTTGTTGCAGTGTCGTAACTTTTTTTGGCGTATTTTTTAACACTGATCTGTCGCATCTTCTCGTGTCCAGGTGCTCGTCGGGTCAGCCGCCTCCGGATCCAGGACTTTTCCCTCCGGCCTCTCACTTCTCTGATCCGAACGCTCAGAACCAACAGGGATTTTACCGAGAAAACTCAGACTTTTATCCAGAAAACTCAGACTTTTACCAAAACTACCCCCAGGATTTCCCCCACGCGACGAGCCAACACCAGAGGGCGCCGTTCCCTCAGAGCGGCCACTCCCCGACGAGCCAACACCAGAGGGCGCCGTTCCCTCAGAGCGGCCACTCCCCGACGAGCCAACACCAGAGGGCGCCGTTCCCTCAGAGCGGCCACTGTGGCTCCCCAATGAGCGAACACCAGAGGGCGCCGTTCCCTCAGAGCGGCCACTCCCCGACGAGCCAACACCAGAGGGCGCCGTTCCCTCAGAGTGATCACTGTGGCTCCCCGACGTACCAACACCAGGGGGCGTCGTTCCCTCAGAGCGGTCACTGTGGCTCCCCAATGAGCGAACACCAGAGGGCGCCGTTCCCTCAGAGCAGCCACTCCCCAACGTACCAACACCAGAGGGGGTCGTTCTCTCAGAGTGATCACTGTGACTCCCCAACGAGCCAACACCAGGGGGCGCCGTTCCCTCAGAGCGGTCACTGTGGCTCCCCGACGTACCAACACCAGGGGTGGTCGTTCCCTCAGAGCGGCCACTCCCCGACGAGCCAACACCAGGGGGCGCCGTTCCCCCAGAGCAGCTCCCCGTTTGCGCAGATGTTTCCTCAGGACGGTTTCCCTCAGACTGAACACAGAGTCGGACAGTTTCAGTTTCAGAATCCGAGGTTTGACGAGCAACAAGCGGCCGACGAATACGGAGGATTTTATCAAACGCAGCGTCAGATGGAACCTCAGCCTCCGCCTCAGCCTCAGCCTCAGCCTCAGCCTCAGCCTCAGCCTCAGCAGATCACGGCTCAGGGTGAGGCTTTAACTCTACAGCTGTATGACCATGGTGCTGCTGGACGGTTAAAACTGAAGAAAAAATGAGGGGGAGGGAATTCTAGGGGGAAATGTGGAATAAATAAAATAACATTTAAAAGAAAAAAAATTAAGAATTAGGTCAAATTTGAAAAACAAGTTGAAAATTGTTAAAATAAAAATTTGGTAAAACTGGAAAATTTAAAAATTGAAATTGAAAAATTTGAAAATAAAAATTTAATTTTGAAAAAAAATGAAATATTGGGGAAAAAATGTCGAGAATTGTAAAAAAAAAATTAAGAAACTGAACATTTTTTATATCATTGGAAAAAATGTAAAAACAAAAAATGAAAGAATTTGGTAAAATTTGAAAAACAAGTTGAAAAATTAAAAAATAATGAGGCAAAACTGGAAACATTGGGGAAAATTGGGAAAAAAATTAGAAAATAGAAAAAAAATCGAAACTGAAAAAATAAAAATATTTGGGGGAAAAACAGAAACATTGGAAAAAATGCAAAATATTGAAATTTGAAAATAAAAATGTAATTTTGAAAAAAAAATGAAATATTGGGGAAAAAATGTCAAAAATTGTAAAAAAAAAATAATTAAACTGAAAAAAATTTAAATAATTGGAACAAAAAATGAAAGAATTTGGTAAAATTTGAAAAACAAGTTGAAAATTGTTAAAATAAAAATTAGGTAAAACTGGAAACATTGGAAACATTGGAAAAAATGCAAAAAATTGAAAAATTGAAAAATTGAAATTTGAAAATAAAAATTTAATTTTGAAAAAAAATGAAATATTGGGGAAAAAATGTCGAAAATTGTCACAAAAAAAATTAAGAAACTGAAAAAAAAATAAGAATTGGAAAAAATGCAAAAATAAAAAATGAAAGAATTTGGTAAAATTTTAAAAACAAGTTGAAAAATTAAAAAATCAAAATGAGGCAAAACTGGAAACATTGGGAAAAATTGGAAAAGAAATTAGAAAAAAAAGGAAAATTGGGTAAAAATTTCGAAAATGGAAAAAAAATTGAAACTGAAAAAATTAAAATATTTGGGAAAAAACAGAAATATTGGAAAAAATGTAAAAATTGAAATTTGAAAATAAAAATTTTATTTTGAAAAAAAATGAAATATCGGGGAAAAAATGTCGAAAATTGTAAAAAAAAAAAAAAATTAAGAAACTGAACATTTTTTATATAATTGGAAAAAATGTAAAAACAAAAAATGAAAGAATTTGGTAAAATTTTAAAAACAAGTTGAAAAATTAAAAACTAAAAATGAGGCAAAACTGGAAACATTGGGGAAAATTGAAAAAAAAAAGGAAAATTGGGTAAAAATTTCGAAAATGGAAAAAAAATTGAAACTGAAAAAATAAAAATATTTGGAAAAAAACAGAAACATTGGAAAAAATGCAAAAAATTGAAAATTGAAAATAAAAATTTAATTTAGAAAAAAAATGAAATATTGGGGAAAAATGTTGAAAATTGTAAAAAAAAAAATAAGAAACTGAATTTTTTTTAAATAATTAAACAAAAAATGAAAGAATTTGGTAAAATTTGAAAAACAAGTTGAAAAATTAAAAAATAAAAATGAGGCAAAACTGGAAACATTGGGAAAAATTGGAGGAAAAAAAAAATGGGAAAAAAAAGGAAAATTGGAAAAAAAAATTGAAACTGAAAAAATACAAATATTTGGAAAAAAACAGAAACGTTGGAAAAAATGTGAACAAATTTCATTTTCTAAAATATTTCCCAATATTTCCTTTATTTTTTTCAAATAAAAAAAAAAGTAAATATTGGGAAAAATTTGAGGATTTTTTTTTTTAAGTTGAAAAAAAATTGGAGAAACTGAAAAGAAAAAATTGGGGAAACAGTGTGAAAATATTTATCTTTAAATTTGGGTTAAATTGGGAAAGAAAGAAAGATAAAAATTGGGGGAAATGACGGAGAAATTTGTTAAAAACAAAATGCCATTTTGTTGCTAAAGGATGTTTCTTGGTTGTTCCACCTCAAATAAATGATGTAAATCTAAAATAAATTAAATAACTTAACATTAATCATCTGTTTTATGGCTCTAGATGATAATAGTATCGGGAAAAGTATTGGTAAAGTTCTGGTATCAAAAAATAACTAAAATGTCACAGCTCCATAAAGGAGACGGTAGAGAGAGGTCACTCTGAAGTCAGGGGTCCCGGTTAAACCCAGACTAAAGTCTAAAAGTGACTTCCTCTTCCCTCCTGTTTAACGTCTCTCCTCGTTCTCCTTCCGCTCGTTCCTCCAGTTTCTCCGGACAAACGGAAACGCGGCCGTCCCGGTAAGAAGCCGCCGCTGACTCCGGACGAACAGGAGGCGCAGAAGAAGAAACGCAACCTGAACCGATTCGACGGTTTGTCCGTGGAGGAAGTGATGTCACGCACACTTCCCGACGTCATCGAGGGCGGCCTGGACATCCTCATCGTGAGTGTTTATAAACCTCACAGATCTAACTCCTGTCAGATTTATCCATAACAGCATCAAATGTACAGGTGTAATACATTGTGTTGTGTGTTTCAGATTGGGATTAACCCTGGATTAATGTCTGCGTATAAAGGACACCACTACCCCAACCCCGGGAACCACTTCTGTCAGTAACTATTAAGACAGTGTATCATAAATCAGTAACTACACTGTTGTTAGAATAGAAGAAACAGGCGGGTTTTAAAGCACAGATGCCACATTGTTAACGCCAGAGTTAGAAATAGCAAATAGCTTATATAGTTTATAGCATCTGACAACAACAGGAAGATCAACGTGCTTCACAGAAAGATAAAACAATTTAAAATCACAAAATGATCTCATCCTAGAAACACCGTAAATTCTCTAATACTGGCCTGTATTCCATTAGCGGCCGGGTCTAACAGAGGCCGGGTCTAACAGAGGCCGGGTCTAACAGAGGCCGGGTCTAACAGGGGCCGGGTCTAACAGGGGCCGGGTCTAACAGGGGCCGGGTCTAACAGGGGCCGGGTCTAACAGGGGCCGGGTCTAACAGAGGCCGGGTCTAACAGAGGCCGGGTCTAACAGGGGCCGGGTCTAACAGAGGCCGGGTCTAACAGGGGCCGGGTCTAACAGGGGCCGGGTCTAACAGGGGCCGGGTCTAACAGGGGCCGGGTCTAACAGAGGCCGGGTCTAACAGAGGCCGGGTCTAACAGGGGCCGGGTCTAACAGAGGCCGGGTCTAACAGAGGCCGGGTCTAACAGAGGCCGGGTCTAACAGGGGCCGGGTCTAACAGGGGCTGGGTTCGCGGCTGGCGGAGGCAAATCCGGCTGGGGCTTTTATTAGAAACTATAGCAGTAGAAATATTCCCCATGTTAGGAGTTTGTCTCATACTGGTGTAAATGAAAACTCAGGTGCAGGAAGTAACAAACTGAACCCGGGCCGAGGGCGACGCTGCGGAGGAGCTGATCCCAGCGTAACTTTGACACAGATTTAGCCACTTTTCAAACCTCCTGTGACCATATTTGGAAACAGGGCAAATGTTTATGACCCTCCAGGGTTTTAATAAAGTCTCCATCGCGTCTTCAAAGCACGTCCAGCTGCTCCGTGTGCAGGTCAGTCCCACGCCTCAAAATAACTCCTCCCATCAGCGCGAGCGTCTCGTCTTCTCTCGGGTCAGTCTCATGATCGATCACAAACACAAACGCTCCGTCTAAACTCGCTTTTTACACAAGATAACAACAAATAATCCGGTCCGCGGTAAAAACGAAACAGAAACCTGCAGTGACATTGATGTCAAAGCTCCGCCTACAGCAACGAAACACTTCCTGTTGTCCCGACAAAATAAAAGGCGTCAATGTTCCAGCCGCTGGGAGAGGGTTTGAAATGTTCATTAATAAATGAACCTAATATTTTAGGTGCAAATGGACACAAATCTCGTTTCTCTTCATTTTCCTGGTCGTCCGTTTTGCTCAAATACAAATAAAGGCCTGTCTCTAATTGTGGCCTGGTTCCAATAAAGGCCTGGTCCGAGATGCCCCGGAGTAAATAAAGGCCCCGGCCTCTATTAGAGCATTTACGGTAATTCACTGAGTTCTATGTAAAAGCCAGTTTAACCTGGATTTTAAAAGGGACAGATGTGTGGGAGCATGTGGATAAGATGCAGATGTAAATGTAGATGCAGATGCAGATGCAGATGCAGATGTGTCAGATGTGTCTGACGTGTGTGTGTGTTTCAGGGAAGTGCCTGTTCTTGTCCGGCCTCACGGAGAAGCAGCTGAACTCCCTGGACGACCAGAGTCTTCCTCAGAAATACGGCATCGGCTTCACCAACATGGTGGAGCGCACCACGCCGGGCAGCAAAGACCTCAGCAGGTCCTGCTCTTCCCTGTCAGGAAACAGACGTGGAAGTCTCTGTGTTTGTGGGAACATAACGATGATAAAGACAAGTTCACCCAGATCTTTTTTTCCTTCAATTTCCCTGATTGTTCTTTTTCTCACAGATTTAATTTTTTTCAAAGTTTTCTCCTATTTTTCCCCACAATTTTTCTGTATTTTTTTCCCAAATGTAATTTTTTTTTTAAACATTTTTTGCCCCGTGTTTCCCACATTTGTCCTGGATATTGTAAACCCGTGTTCCTCCCACACAGTGATGTCCGTGTGATCGTGCAGACCTGGTACATGTCCCTCTAACATTGTTCTGTTTTTTCTGACATGGTTCTGTTTTTATCTGGTGGTTTTGCAGTAAGGAGATCCGGGAGGGCGGGCGGCAGCTGCTGGACAAACTGCAGACGTTCAAACCGCTCATCGCCGCCTTCAACGGGAAAGGTCAGCGAGAACCTTCAGACCCGCGGGTTTAAGTTTAGAACTCTGGTTCTTTAAACGGTTCTTTAAAGGCATCTACCGGTTTGTTAAAATAAACATTAGGTAAAACTGGAAACATTGGAAAAAATGCAAAAAATAATAATAATTTGAAAATAAAAATTTAATTTTGAAAAACAAAAAAAGAAATATTGGGGGGAAAAATGTAGAAAATTGTAAAAAAAATAAAAAATAAAACGTTACCCACATAGCATAATTGCCTAACTCATTTTTGTTTTGATTTTGGAAAACATGTAAAAAGACGTTTTATAGGAAACAAATTGTTTTCTCATATTGCCATTTTAACAATACAAAATGACTTAGGCAAATATGCTATGTGGCTAACGATACATTAAGAAACTGAAAAAAATTTAGTAATTGGAAAAAAATGTAAAAATGAAAGAATTTGGTAAAATTTGAAAAAAAAAAATTGAACAAGAAATTTATTGGGAAAAAATTTAGAAAATGGAAAAAATATGAAAGAATTTAATTTTCTAAAATTTTCCCAAATTTTATTTTTTTCAAATAAAGGAAAAAGTAAATATTGGGAAAAATTTGAGGAAAATTATTATTTTATTTTTTTATTGAAAAAAAACATTGGAAAAAAATGCAAAAATAAAAACTTGAAAATTAAAATTTAATTTTGAAAAAAAAAAATGAAAAAAAATGAAATAATTGGAAAAAAAATTTAAAAACAAAAAAATGAAAGAATTTGGTAAAATTTGAAAAACAAGTTGAAACATTAAAAAATTAAAATAAGACAAAACTGTAAAAAATGGGGAAAAAATTGAAAAATTGGGAAAAAATTTAGAAAATGGAAAAAATGTGAAAGAATTTCATTTTCTAAAATTTTCCCCAATTTTTCCTTTATTTTTTTCAAATAAAGGAAAAAGTAAATATTGGGAAAAATTTTAGGATTTTTTTTTTTTTTTTTATTAAAAAAAATTGGAGAAACTGAAAAAAAAAAAAAAACCCTGAACCTTCAGACCTGCGGGTTCAGGTTTAATAACTCTTGTTCTCCGGTTCTTTAAAGGCATCTACGAGATCTTCTGCAAAGAGACGTTCGGAGTCAAAGCCAAGAACCTGGAGTTCGGGCTTCAGCCGTACAAGATCCCAGAAACGGAGACGGTACCAGCTCGTAGCTCCTCCTCTTCTCCGCCTCCGCCGCTCGTTTCTAAAACCCTCCCGTCCCCCAGGTTTGCTTCCTGATGCCGTCGTCGTCCCCGCGCTGCGCCCAGTTTCCTCGCGCTCAGGACAAAGTTCACTTCTACATCAAACTGAAGGAGCTGAGGGACCGACTGAAGGGAACGGAGCCGAGCCGGGACGTGGAGGAGACGCGCTACTGCTTCGACCTGGACCTGGCCAAAGGTAAACAAGTTCACGCGCTCTCAGACCATCAACCATAATACTGTGAATCACGATAAGGAATGCAGCTGTTAAATGATGCTGATGATGGTGTTTAGTTGCTCTTTGACCTCTCTCAGATTTTTTTTTTCCATCATTTTTTTGTTGGGTATTGAACTCATTTTTGTAACTTTTTTGGAATTTTTTCGTCAATTTTTTATCACATTTTTGTCCTTTTTTGGTCATTTTTTGGTAATGTTTTTGTCGAATATTTATCACATTTTTGTAATTTTTTTGTCATTTTTTCGTCAATTTTTTTAATCAAATTTTTCACATTTTTTATCACATTTTTGTCCTTTTTTGGTCATTTTTTGGTAATTTTTTTGTCGAATTTTCATCACATTTTTGAATTTTTTGGGTCATTTTTCGTCAATTTCCTTTTGACATTTTTGTGACATTTTTGCCACTTTTTCATCAATTTTTCATCACTTTTTCGTCAATGTTTCCTCACTTTTTTGTCACATTTCCATCATTGTTTTCGTCTCAGTTTTGTTGCTTTTTTCCAGGAGCTTTTGGATTGGGGTAAAGCCAAACTGGAGAAAATGTGCTCGGTTCAGGTGGGAGTTAAGGGGTTAAAGGACAGTGTGTTTCCAGACTGAGACATGTTCTTACCTTAGACGAGCTCATTTGTACCTGTCTGGTCCTCACGCGTGTCCTCAGTCACGTTAGCACAGACGGCGTTAGCATTTAGCCTCTGCTCCTCTATAGCGTTAGCATTTAGCCCCTCCTCCTCTATAGCGTTAGCATTTAGCCTCTCCTCCTCTATAGCGTTAGCATTTAGCCTCTGCTCCTCTATAGCTCCAAGAAGAAGCTGCCGGTAATATCTTCACTTTACTGTGCGGACGCCCGACTACTCCTGGTATTATTACGCCTCACAATATAGTTCCCCTTTAGACAGGTGGTCTAGTCCTTTAAAGCAGTACTAAGTAACGTGTTTACCTTAATAAACCCTCCCCGTCATCCCTGTGGGGGTGATACAAGTGTTTATGGGATGATTGGAGGGTCTTTCATCGCCCCCTGGTGTCTCTGGACAGAAAACCATGTTTGCAACTTCACTGACACCGGTCCGGAGAAAGCAATACACACTAATGTAATCATGAAGAAGAAGCTAACAGGCTAACGGGCAAAGCTAACTGCGGCTAACGTCACTTTAAACAGTATTTACAGCAAAGTTTGAGTGAAAAAAAATATTACGTCACAAATGAACGTTCTGAAGGGACAGTTTCTCGCTTTCGTTGCGCAGAGGCTCATGTTGTGTCTGTTTTGTGCAGAGGATGCGAAGTGTTTGGCGATAAAGGAGGAGCAGCTTGGGGGGAAAAAGCACCAAAACGGCCACTAAAAATGGGAAGATGTAAGGGATGGGAAGGATGTAAACTCAACCAAAAAGTGACAAAAAAGTGACAAAAATTCTACAAAAATGTGACAAAAATTCAAAAAAAAAAATGACAAAAATTCAACAAAAAAATATCAAAAATTCAACAAAATGTGACAAAAATTCAACAAAGGCGTGACAAAAATTAGACAAAAATGTGACAAAAATTCAACCAAAAAGTGACAAAAATTAGACAAAAATGTGACAAAAATTCAACAAAAAAAATGTCAAAAATTCAACAAAAATGACGCAACACAGCAACAACGAGGACAGAAGGCATTTGGTTCAGGCGGGTGGTAAGAGGTTGCCTGGCTCTGCCAGACTCTTCCCTGTTCATTCCATGCAGGGAGTTAGTCTGGTCACGGAGCAATTGGAGCAGTTTGAACGGGCGGGCCTAACGCGCACAGATTGTCAGTGAAATAAACCAATTAGCGATTAGCGGACGTGACGACAGCTGTGTCCAATTAAACAAATATGAAGTGAATATAAACTCACGCGGAGAACGCGAGGCAGAATCCTTCACTTCTTCATCCAATGATTAGTTTTGGCTGATGTTAACGTTAATTGAACTAAAAACATAGCGGTGCAGCGAGTGACGTAACCTTCTCATTTCTCTGTGACGGTCGTGATTGGTTCGGCTCGGCCTTAGCCGCCAATCAACAACTTGTCTACCGTGCGTGGCCACACCCACCTTCTTTGAAAGAAGGTGGATGTGGTTTATCAGGCTAGGTAAGAGGTACCTGTGTGAATTATAGTGTTTCGCCACAAGGGGGCCCCGCTCCTCTAATCATGTGGCTGAATGAAGAAGAAACATCTGAATCACTCCTCACTCCTCACTATGACATTTCTTTACCCATTTCCCTTCATTTCATTGAGCTTTAGGCGTCGATGTCGAGCGGGAGCGACTGAAGAACAGACGTTTGTGGACTTTGGCTCCATGTTGGACTGATTTCAGACAGAACGTCACAAATAAATGTTCTAAAGGGACAGTTTGGCTGGTTCAGAGGCTCATGTTGTGTCTGTTTTGTGCAGAGGATGCGAAGCGTTTGGCCATAAAGGAGGAGCAGCTCGACCCGGAGTATGAGAGCTGCGCCGGCGTGAGCTCTGAGCCGCCGCCGCCGCCGCCGACGGACGGGTAACGGCAAAACCACCGCGCTCACTCAGGTGAACACAGATCCACATCTCAGGTCAGCATCTCCTGTTCCTTCTGCTCATGTTCTTTTGTTCTTTCACAGGGACTGAACTCAAACGGAGCAAACCCAGTACTGTTTTTTTATTCATATTTATTTTAATGTTTTTTGTATCTAAAATGATTATGCCTCTGTAAATGTAAAAGTACGAGTTGATTAAAACTGTTCCTCAGAAATGTGTCTGAATTCATTTTTTACTGTTGAAAATGTGTTTATTATAAGAGTGGACCGACTGCTTACACTTTGTCCCTCATTCTTTCTAATTAGCTTTTCAGTATTTCAACCAAAAAGGCAAATGATGCAGGTAACTGGAAAAGTCCAAGCAACACCCGCTCATGATGAAGATACATCTTTACACAATAACACTGAGAGGGCGTTAATTCAGAGATAAAGGATTTTCCACATAGTTTTAAGGCACTTCTAGACATTTTAGAACCTAAATATTTTTTTTAATGGAATAAAATTGTGGTACATAAACCTCTAAACTCCCGTCTGAACCGAGAGCTTTTTCTCCAGTTCAGCTTTACCCAAATGTGACCGGTGGACTTCTGCGTTGTGCAGTTTGTGATGTGTTAAGAAGCCACGAGACACAGCGGTAACTTTTGAAGGCGTCTCCGTTTACTCTGGCGAAAATATATACAAAAATACAGTCAGCATGTGCCGCTAACAAGATCCAGCCCAAACTAAAGGGGAGAAGACAATGGACAATATTAGCATCTCCCCGCATTGCTTCACATGAATAAATTAAAAACATCAGGGTTTGGACGAAGCTCAATATCAACGTAAATACAAATGAAATATGTTCCCAGAAGAAAATAAGTGCAAAATACTGACAAAAGGACTCTTAAAACACAGGATTACAATAGATGACTGACCTCTTCCCAATATCAGATTTGCAAAGGGAAGAGGCAGGGGTCGAGGGTCAAACTCCGAGTATATACAGGGGCATCTCAAAAGCCAACGAAGAAGAAACAATAACATAGAAGAAGTGGCTGGAGGACCAAGTCTGCACAGTGTAACAAACGCCAGGTCTGGACAAAATTCAAGTAAACAAAAGGACAATTTTGTGTAATTATACCGTTATTACTTATGAACGGGTTACACAAATCCTGTAGGCCAGTGTAACGCCTCATTTGAAAGCTAAGACCTACAAAACTCATCTAAATGAATCTTTTTCCTCACGTCATCACATTTTTTTCCATCTTTTTTTTGGGGGGGTTCAACTCATATTTTTCAACTCACTTTTTTGTAATTTTTTTGTGTAATTTTTTGTCACATTTTTGTCGTTTTTTGTCATTTTTTTGTCATTTTTTTGTCATTTTTTTGTCACATTTTTGTCATTTTTTTGTTGTTTTTTGTCATTTTTTTGTCATTTTTATGTAATTTTTTGTCATATTTTGTCATTTTTTTGTCGTTTTTTGTCATTTTTTGGTCATTTTTTGGTCATTTTTTGGTTGTTTTTTGGTCATTTTTTGGTCATTTTTTTGTCACATTTTTGTCATTTTTTTTGTCACATTTTTGTCATTTTTTTGTTGTTTTTTGTCATTTTTTTGTTGTTTTTTTGTCATTTTTTTGTCATTTTTTTGTCACATTTTTGTCATTTTTTTGTCGTTTTTTGTCATTTTTTTGTCATTTTTATGTAATTTTTTGTCATATTTTGTCATTTTTTTGTCGTTTTTTGTCATTTTTTGTCATTTTTTGTCGTTTTTTGTCATTTTTTGTCACTTTTTGTCACATGTTCATTTTTTCGTCAATTTTTGGTAAATTTTTCGTCATTTTTTGTCAATTTTTGTGACATTTTTTCCACTTTTTCATCAGTTTTTCATCAGTTTTTGGTCTAAGTTTTCTCACATTTTTGTCACATTTCCATCATTGTTTTCTACTCACTTCTGTCGCTATTTCCTGACCTTTTTTCCAGAAGCTTTTGGATTGGGGTAAAGCCAAACTGGAGAAAATGTGCTTCGTTCAGGTGGGAGTTAAGGGGTTAATAAATCTACATCTGTTTAATATTATTAAATTATTAGAATCATTCCGTTCTCTTATCTTTCATAAATAAACCAAATGTTAAAAGAATAGTTTTCAAATGTTTTTTTCCGGTCTCCGTTCATTTTGACGCAGAGCTCTGAGCCAATCAGAATCGAGCCTGTTTAAAAGTCCGGCGGATCAAACCAACGCTCACACGGGGGGATTCGGCTTTTTCTGTGTTTTATCGAACACGACGCGATTAAATCCCAATAAAATAAATACATAAAGGTTAAATCTTTAAATATATCTCAGATGTTACTGTTTCCGGTCGGTATTTTTCAGACTTAGTCCTGATTTCTGGTCTCGCCCCCCCCCCCGTGTCGCCGTGGGTCCGCTCCGGTGTCAGAGTTGAATGTGTCATGTCTCTTTGTTGCCTCTTTGAGCCTCGGAAATCAATGGGAAAATAAAGCAGTTATCTCTACAAAGCAACCCTCGTCACCTCCCCGCCTGCAGGTACAGTCACACTTTCTCTCACCCGCAGATTTGTGCTTTTTCTGTCCCGTTTTTCAGCCAAATGAGGCGAGTTCATTCATCCATGCTACGTTAGCTCAGAGGCTAGCGGCTGCCCGGAGCTAACCGCGGCTAACGGCTAGCACTAACAACAAAAGTGGAAAATTAAAGTCTAAAATAACTTTAAAACTGGGCCTGGGGGAACAAGTATATTTGCCTTTAAGGGGGGAATGCGTGGGACAATAAAGAGTGAATATAAACGTAAATATCCACGTTTAAAGCGCGTTATTGTTGTTAGCCTCAGTAACAATGATCCGGACATTTAAATATGGACTTTTAACTCTTCGTTTCTTTCTCTTGTTTGTGAAATACTTTGGCGCCTCCGTCAGCCTCACTTTAACCCGGATTCTGACAAAACTCCGGGAGAAATGTGGGTTTTATTCGCAGAGGCTCCTCACAAAGATATTGTTTTGTCATCCACGTAGCCACGAGTCCTGCCCCGGGAAATACACCTAGTTTTAAAGATTAAAGTCTCATTGTAATAATGATGTAATACATTTACAGTTCTATTGAAAAGCCTGTTTTATAAACTTAAGATTATTATTAACACATTAGTTTAAAATCAGGGACTGATCACGAGCCAAACTCTTACCATGAAGGAGCAGCAAATAATCTGTGACTAAAGACTTTAGACTAGTAATAATGAGCAAATACAGATACATTAGTGAACAATCTTTATTTAATACTTTAGAGAACAATCTTTATTTAATACATTAGTGAACAATCTTTATTTGATACATTAGTGAACAATCTTTATTTAATGCATTAGTGAACAATCTTTATTCAATACATTAGTGAACAATCTTTATTTAATACTTTAGTGAACAATCTTTATCTAATACATTAGTGAACAATCTTTATTTGATACATTAGTGAACAATCTTTATTTAATGCATTTGTGAACAATCTTTATTTGATACATTAGTGATCAATCTTTATTTAATACTTTAGAGAACAATCTTTATTTAATACATTAGTGATCAATCTTTATTTAATACTTTAGAGAACAATCTTTATTTAATACATTAGAGAACAATCTTTATTTAATACATTAGTGAACAATCTTTATTTGATACATTAGTGATCAATCTTTATTTAATACTTTAGAGAACAACCTTTATTTAATACATTAGTGAACAATCTTTATTTAATACTTTAGTGAACAATCTTTATTTAATACTTTAGAGAACAATCTTTATTTAATACATTAGTGAACAATCTTTATTTAATACTTTAGTGAACAATCTTTATTTAATACATAAGTGAACAATCTTTATTTAATGCATTAGTGAACACTCTTTATTCAATACATTAGTGATCAATCTTTATTCAATACATTAGTGAACAATCTTTATTTAATACATTAGTGAACAATCTTTATTCAATACATTAGTGAACAATCTTTATTTAATACATTAGTGAACAATCTTTATTTAATACATTAGTGAACAATCTTTATTCAATACATTAGTGAACAATCTTTATTTAATACATTAGTGAACAATCTTTATTTAATACATTAGTGAACAATCTTTATTTAATACATTAGTGAACAATCTTTATTTAATACATTAGTGAACAATCTTTATTTAATACATTAGTGAACAATCTTTATTTAATGCATTAGTGAACAATCTTTATTTAATACATCAGTGAACAATCTTTATTTAATACATCAGTGAACAATCTTTATTTAATACATCAGTGATCAATCTTTATTTAATGCATCAGTGAACAATCTTTATTTAATACATTAGTGAACAATCTTTATTTAATACATTAGTGAACAATCTTTATTTAATACATTAGTGAACAATCTTTATTTAATACATTAGCGATCAATCTTTATTTAATACATTAGTGAACAATCTTTATTTAATACATTAGTGATCAATCTTTATTTAATACTTTAGTGAACAATCTTTATTTAATACATTAGTGAACAATCTTTATTTAATACTTTAGTGAACAATCTTTATTTAATACATTAGTGAACAATCTTTATTTAATACATTAGTGATCAATCTTTATTTAATGCATTAGTGAACAATCTTTATTTAATACATTAGTGAACAATCTTTATTTAATACATTAGTGAACAATCTTTATTTAATGCATTAGTGAACAATCTTTATTTAATACATTAGTGAACAATCTTTATTTAATACATTAGTGATCAATCTTTATTTAATACATTAGTGAACAATCTTTATTTAATGCATTAGTGAACAATCTTTATTTAATACATTAGTGAACAATCTTTATTTGATACATTATTGAACAATCTTTATTTTATACATTAGTGAACAATCTTTATTTAATGCATTAGTGAACAATCTTTATTTAATACATTAGTGAACAATCTTTATTTAATACATTAGTGAACAATCTTTATTTAATGCATTAGTGAACAATCTTTATTTAATACATTAGTGAACAATATTTATTTAATGCATTAGTGAACAATCTTTATTTAATACATTAGTGAACAATCTTTATTTAATACATCAGTGAACAATCTTTATTTAATGCATTAGTGAACAATCTTTATTTAATACATCAGTGAACAATCTTTATTTAATACATCAGTGAACAATCTTTATTTAATACATCAGTGAACAATCTTTATTTAATACATTAGTGAACGATCTTTATTTAATACATTAGTGATCAATCTTTATTTAATACATCAGTGAACAATCTTTATTTAATGCATTAGTGAACAATCTTTATTTAATACTTTAGTGAACAATCTTTATTTAACACATTAGTGAACGATCTTTATTTAATACATTAGTGATCAATCTTTATTTAATACATCAGTGAACAATCTTTATTTAATACATTAGTGAACAATCTTTATTTAATACATCAGTGAACAATCTTTATTTAATACATTAGTGAACGATCTTTATTTAATACATTAGTGATCAATCTTTATTTAATACATCAGTGAACAATCTTTATTTAATGCATTAGTGAGCAATCTTTATTTAATACATTAGTGAACAATCTTTATTTAATACATTATTGAACAATCTTTATTTAATACATTAGTGAACAATCTTTATTTTATACATTAGTGATCAATCTTTATTTAATGCATTAGTGAACAATCTTTATTTAATGCATTAGTGAACAATCTTTATTCAATACATTAGTGAACAATCTTTATTTAATACATTAGTGATCAATCTTTATTTAATACATTAGTGATCAATCTTTATTTAATACATTAGTGATCAATCTTTATTTAATACATTAGTGAACAATCTTTATTTAATACATTAGTGAACACTCTTTATTTAATGCATTAGTGAACAATCTTTATTTAATACATCAGTGAACAATCTTTATTTAATGCATTAGTGAACAATCTTTATTTAATGCATTAGTGAACAATCTTTATTTAATACATCAGTGAACAATCTTTATTTAATACATCAGTGAACAATCTTTATTTAATACATTAGTGAACAATCTTTATTTAATACATTAGTGAACACTCTTTATTTAATACATCAGTGAACAATCTTTATTTAATACATCAGTGAACAATCTTTATTTAATACATTAGTGAACAATCTTTATTTAATACATAGTGATCAATCTTTATTTAATACATCAGTGAACAATCTTTATTTAATACATTAGTGATCAATCTTTATTTAATACATTAGTGAACACTCTTTATTTAATACACTAGTGAACACTCTTTATTTAATACATTAGTGAACAATCTTTATTTAATACATTAGTGATCAATCTTTATTTAATACATTAGTGAACAATCTTTATTTAATACATAGTGATCAATCTTTATTTAATACATTAGTGAACAATCTTTATTTAATACATTAGTGAACAATCTTTATTTAACACATTAGTGAACAATCTTTATTTAATACATTAGTGAACAATCTTTATTTATTACATAGTGAACAATCTTTATTTAATACATTAGTGAACAATCGTTATTTAATACATTAGTGAACACTCTTTATTTAATACATTAGTGATCAATCTTTATTTAATACATTAGTGAACAATCTTTATTTAATACATTAGTGATCAATCTTTATTTAATACATTAGTGAACAATCTTTATTTAATACATTAGTGAACAATCTTTATTTAATACATTAGTGAACAATCTTTATTTAATACATAGTGATCAATCTTTATTTAATACATCAGTGAACAATCTTTATTTAATACATTAGTGATCAATCTTTATTTAATACATTAGTGAACAATCTTTATTTAATACATAGTGATCAATCTTTATTTAATACATTAGTGAACAATCTTTATTTAATACATTAGTGAACAATCTTTATTTAACACATTAGTGAACAATCTTTATTTAATACACTAGTGAACAATCTTTATTTAATACATTAGTGAACAATCTTTATTTAATACATTAGTGAACAATCTTTATTTAATACATTAGTGAACAATCTTTATTTAATACATTAGTGAACAATCTTTATTTAATGCATCAGTGAACAATCTTTATTTAACGCATTAGTGTTGCTTTATTGTGAAGGTCCTCGGTGTGTGTTCCCTCCAGTGTTTGGACCTGACCTGTGGCACATGCCTTCACTTTGACACTAACGCACTAACGGGTTGAATCTGACTTTCTGATCGGGATAAAACGCTGCTGTTTCCTGAATTGACTGTGAATATCTTATCAAAAGTCGAGCGTCGCGATGGAGGACAGGTCTCCGGCCGCGATGCCCGTCAACCCGGAGTACATCCAGCAGTGGTGAGTCAGAAACCCCCCAAACACTCTCCAAATTTACCCCCGAAACTCCCACAGCGCTCAAACTGAAGCATGTGCTCCCCCCCCCCCCTTCCTGCCCCCCCCCTCCCTCACGTGTGTCACGCTTTACAGGCGTGTCCTGCAAAACCAGGAACACGTCAGTCAGGCCTCGCTCTCAGAGACTCAGCAGGAAACTTTTGTCCCGACACGATCACGATACACGATACACGATACTCGATAGTCGATACTCGATACTCGGGTCGATCTGATAGTGAATAATTATGATCATATGTTTAAAAAGTCATGTGTCCAAAGTTTATAAACAAAACTCCATTTCACATTTATTGAAGAGT
Source organism: Gobius niger (assembly GCF_951799975.1). Taxonomy (NCBI): domain Eukaryota; kingdom Metazoa; phylum Chordata; class Actinopteri; order Gobiiformes; family Gobiidae; genus Gobius; species Gobius niger. The sequence goes on along the minus strand of NW_027639275.1, from coordinate 55,075 downwards.
TAAGACTGTAACAAAGTACTGTAACTGTAACTGTAATTGTAACTGTAACTGTAATAGTAATATAGTAGTGGTTACAGTTGAAGTAGCTCGAGTTTAAGTGCATTAAAGGCAGGGCTGCTCGATTATTGGAAAAATAATAATCACGATTATTTTCGTCATAATTGAAATCACGATTATTCAAACGATTATTTGTTGCCTTTAAGAAAAAAAGTCTATCTTTATTTTATTTATTTATCAACCCCTTAACTCCCACCTGGACCGAGCACATTTTCTCCAGTTTGGCTTTACCCCAATCCAAAAGCTTCTGGAAAAAAGGTGAGAAAATAGAGACAGAACTGAGACGAAAACAATGATGAAGATGTGGCAAAAAAGTGACGAAAAATGTATGAAAAAGTGGCAAAAATGGCACAAAAATGTCACAAGAAATTGACAAAAAATGTGACAAAAATGTGATAAAAAAAGTGACAAAATTTTGACAAAAAAAGACAAAAAATTAACAAAAAATTGACAAAAAATGTGACAAAAAAAGACAAAAAAAAAGAGAAAAATGACAAAAAAGTTACAAAAATGAGTTGAAACTCCCCCCCAAAAAAGATGGAAAAAATCTCATGACGTGAGGAAAAAGATCCATTTAGATGAGTTTTGTAGATCTTAGCTTTCAAATGAGGCGCTACACTGGCCTACAGGATTTGGGTAAAGCTGAACTGGAGAAAATGGAAAAAAATTTGAAAAAAAATTGAAAATATAAAAAAATTGAAAAATTTTTTTTGAAAAAACAATAATAAACAAAAAAATATATAATCGTTTTTTTTGCGATTATGCTAATTTTGTAATCGTTTACTGTTGTAATCGAAATCGTGATCGAATTTCGATTAATTGCACAGCCCTAATTAAAGGGACAGTTCTCCGTTCTTCAGACTGATCTGCTCTTACCTGAGCTCAGACCAGCTGATTCGTATCCGTCTGGTCTTTGTGTGACCAAAGATGTTGTTCACATTCGGCCTCTCCCTGTTTATTCCTATGGCTCCAAACGGGGGTGAAGTTAGAAGTGACTGAGCTCCTCCACAAAGACCAGACAGTTACGGATCAACTCGTCTAAACTCAGGTAAGAACTGATCTCAGTCTGAAGAACACCGGCCTTTCCTTTAACAGGTTTGTGCTGAAATGCCAAACTCCTCTAAATATATAAATATATAAATATATAAAGCATGTACTGATACTCATGTCGTTAAAAAGGGTTAGTCTTTGACGGCTTTATTACTATTTATTATTTTCAGTTTATATTTTCCCAAAGTAACTCGGCTTCATGTAGGGCTGCTCGATTATTGGAAAAATAATAATCACGATTATTTTTGTCATAATTGAAATCACGATTATTCAAACGATTATTTGTTGCCTTTAAAAAATCCATCAAAAAAGGGAAAAAAAATCCAGCAAAAAAATGACAAAAATCCAGAAAAAAAAGACGAAAATCCAGCAAAAAAACGACAAAAATCCAGCAAAAAAAGACGAAAATCCAGCAAAAAAAAGACGAAAATCCAGCAAAAAAAACCCCGACAAAAATCCAGCAAAAAAAGACGAAAATCCAGCAAAAAAAGACGAAAATCCAGCAAAAAAAGGACAAAAATCCAGCAAAAGAAAGACAAAAATCCAGCAAAAAAAGACGAAAATCCAGCAAAAAAAAGACGAAAATCCAGCAAAAAAAGGACAAAAATCCAGCAAAAGAAAGACAAAAATCCAGCAAAAAAAGACAAAAATCCAGAAAAAAACGACAAAAATCCAGCAAAAAAAGACAAAAATCCAGCAAAAAAAGACAAAAATCCAGCAAAAAAAGACAAAAATCCAGCAAAAAAGTGACAAAAATCCATCAAAAAAAGACAAAAATCCAGAAAAAAACCGACAAAAATCCAAAAAAAAACCGACAAAAATCCAGCAGAAAAAAGTGACAAAATTCCAGCAAAAAAAATACAAAAATACAGCAGAAAAGTGACAAAAATCCAAAAATTAGAAGAAAAAAAATATGAAATTTAAAAATAAAAAACTAAAATTTGAAAAAAAAAATTATAATTGATTTTTTGCGATTATGCTAATTTTGTAATCGTTTACTGTTGTAATCGAAATCGTGATCGAATTTCGATTAATTGCACAGCCCTAGCTTCATGTTTGTAGAGCTGGGACAAAATATCCGATCATACTTTGTGATCCTTTATCAAGTATCGTATCAGCTCTTTAGTTTTCCCGTGACGGCACTTTGTCACGTTTGTCACATGACTTTTTCCACATGTGAAGGTAAACATGTCATAATTACATAATGGCACAAAGTTTCCTTAAATGAGTTTCTTAAATCGAGGACAAATCAGCTCGTTGCACAATGTGGCTACGCTAGTTCCTCTGAGCTGAAGCTGTGGGCGCTAGTACTTCCTGTTCGTATTCATTTCCATTAAGATGAGCTCAGACCAGTGAGTTCCTGGTAGAAATATTTCCATAGACGAGACGTTTATGTTTGTGAGGATCAGGGAGTTTGTCTTGAAGCTAATTTAACCTCTTAACTCCCGCCTGAACCGAGAGGATCTTTTTCCTCACGTCATCACATTTTTTTTTTCATCATTTTTTTGTTGGATGTTCAACTCATGTTTGTAACTTTTTTGTCACATTTTTTTTAAATTTTTCGTCAATTTTTTATCAAATTCTTTGTCTTTTTTTAGTCACATTTTTGTAAATTTTTTGTCAAAATTTAGTCCTTTCCTGTCAATTTTTTTGGTCAAATTTGTTTCGCATTATTGTCCTTTTTTTCGTCAATTTTTCGTCACTTTTCTGTCACATTTCCGTCATTTTTTTCGTCTCAGTTTTGTTGCTATTTTCTCACCTTTTTTTCCAGAAGCTTTTGGATTGGGGTAAAGCCAAACTGGAGAAAATGTGCTCGGTTCAGGCGGGGGTTAAGGGGTTAATGCACAATTTGAAATAGTGCCGTTTTATGTATATTTTTTTTATTTATATTATTATTCCAGGAAAAGAATATAGACAGGAAGTACTGGCGCTCACACCTTCAGGTCAGAGGAACTAGCATAGCCGTACGGTGCAACAAGCATATTCATCAGAAACATTGTGCTGGTTTGGGTAAAGCCGAACAGGAGAGCGTGTGCTGGGGTGAGGCGGGGGTGAGGAGGTTAGATGTGGTGGTTTTGCAGGACACGTCTGGTTTCTTCTGTATCTGAAGTTCAGACCTTTCCCTCAGAGTCTGTTTCAGTGACGCTGTGCTCCTCAGGATCCACCAGACGCAGCAGTTCCACGCTCTGCAGGCCCAGTACTCCGGCTTCCACCAGCACTACTCCTACCCCCCCACAGAGGGCGCCGCGGAGAGCCCCGCCCAGCCCACAGGGGGCGCCATGGAGCGGCCCGTCCATCCACAGAACCACCTGAACCAGAACAACGCCGCGCAGATGCCTCCAGAGCCGCCGGCCGCAGAGCCAGGAAAACGTAAGACTTTAGCTTTAGCTTTAGCCTCAGCTTTAGCTTTAGCTTCAGCTTTAACTTTAGCTTCAGCTTCAGCCTCAGCTTTAGCTTTAGCTTCAGCTTTAGCCTCAGCTTTAGCTTTAGCTTTAGCCTCAGCTTTAGCTTTAGCTTCAGCTTTAGTTTTAGCCTCAGCTTTAGCCTCAGCTTTAGCTTTAGCTTTAGCCTCAGCTTTAGCTTTAGCTTTAGCCTCAGCTTTAGCTTTAGCCTCGGCTTTAGCTTCAGCCTCAGCTTTAGCTTTAGCTTCAGCTTTAGCTTCAGCTTTAGTTTTAGCCTCAGCTTTAGCTTCAGCCTCTTCTTTAGCTTCAGCTTTAGCTTTAGCTTTAGCTTTAGCTTCAGCCTCAGCTTTAGCTTCAGCCTCTTCTTTAGCTTCAGCTTTAGCTTTAGCCTCAGCTTTAGCTTTAGCCTCAGCTTTAGCTTTAACCTCAGCTTTAGCTTTAGCTTTAGCTTTAGCTTCAGCTTTAGCTTCAGCTTTAGCTTCAGCTTTAGCTTTAGCTTCAGCTTTAGCTTCAGCTTTAGCTTCAGCTTTAGCTTTAGCCTCAGCTTTAGCTTTAGCTTCAGCTTTAGCTTCAGCTTTAGCTTTAGCTTTAGCCTCAGCTTTAGCTTCAGCTTTAGCTTTAGCTTTAGCTTTAGCTTTAGCTTTAGCTTTAGCCTCTTCTTTAGCTTCAGCTTTAGCTTCAGCTTTAGCTTCAGCTTTAGCTTTAGCTTCAGCTTTAGCTTCAGCTTTAGCCTCAGCTTTAGCTTTAGCTTTAGCCTCAGCTTTAGCTTTAGCCTCAGCTTTAGCTTTAGCTTTAGCTTTAGCCTCAGCTTTAGCTTCAGCTTTAGCTTTAGCTTCAGCTTTAGCTTCAGCTTTAGCTTTAGCCTCAGCTTTAGCTTCAGCTTTAGCCTCAGCTTTAGCTTTAGCCTCAGCTTTAGCTTCAGCTTTAGCTTCAGCTTTAGCTTCAGCTTTAGCTTCAGCCTCAGCTTTAGCTTTAGCCTCAGCCTCTTCTTTAGCTTTAGCTTCAGCCTCAGCTTTAGCTTCAGCTTTAGCTTCAGCTTTAGCTTCAGCTGCAGCTTTAGCCTCAGCTTTAGCTTCAGCTTCAGCCTCAGCTTTAGCTTCAGCTTTAGCTTTAGCTTCAGCTTTAGCTTCAGCTTCAGCTTTAGCCTCAGCTTTAGCCTCTTCTTTAGCCTCAGCTTTAGCCTCTTCTTTAGCTTCAGCTTCAGCCTCAGCTTTAGCTTCAGCTTTAGCTTTAGCTTCAGCTTTAGCTTCAGCTTCAGCTTTAGCCTCAGCTTTAGCCTCAGCTTTAGCCTCTTCTTTAGCCTCAGCTTTAGCTTTAGCTTTAGCTTCAGCTTTAGCTTTAGCTTCAGCTTTAGCTTCAGCTTCAGCTTTAGCCTCTTCTTTAGCTTCAGCTTTAGCTTCAGCTTTAGCTTTAGCCCCAGCTTTAGCTTCAGCTTTAGCCTCAGCTTTAGCCTCAGCTTTAGCTTTAGCCTCAGCTTTAGCCTCAGCTTTAGCTTTAGCCCCAGCTTTAGCTTTAGCCCCAGCTTTAGCTTCAGCTTTAGCCTCAGCTTTAGCCTCAGCTTTAGCCTCAGCTTTAGCTTTAGCCTCAGCTTTAGCTTTGGCCTCAGCTTTAGCTTCAGCTTTAGCCTCAGCTTTAGCTTTAGCCTCAGCTTTAGCTTTAGCCCCAGCTTTAGCTTCAGCTTTAGCCTCAGCTTTAGCCTCAGCTTTAGCCTCAGCTTTAGCCTCAGCTTTAGCTTTAGCTTTAGCTTTAGCTTCAGCTTCAGCTTTAGCTTTAGCTTTAGCCTCAGCTTTAACCTCAGCTTTAGCTTCAGCTTTAGCCTCAGCTTTAGCTTTAGCCCCAGCTTTAGCTTCAGCTTTAGCCTCAGCTTTAGCCTCAGCTTTAGCCTCAGCTTTAGCCTCAGCTTTAGCTTTAGCTTTAGCTTTAGCTTTAGCTCAGCTTTAGCTTCAGCTTTAGCCTCAGCTTTAGCTTCAGCTTTAGCCTCAGCTTCAGCTTCAGCTTTAGCTTTAGCTTTAGCTCAGCTTTAGCTTCAGCTTTAGCTTTAGCTTTAGCTTTAGCTTTAGCTCAGCTTTAGCTTTAGCCTCAGCTTTAGCTCAGCTTTAGCCTCAGCTTTAGCTTTAGCTTTAGCTTTAGCTTTAGCTCAGCTTTAGCTTCAGCTTTAGCCTCAGCTTTAGCTTCAGCTTTAGCTCAGCTTTAGCTTTAGCTTTAGCCCCAGCTTTAGCTTCAGCTTTAGCCTCAGCTTCAGCTTCAGCTTTAGCCTCAGCTTTAACCTCAGCTTTAGCTTCAGCTTCAGCCTCAGCTTTAGCTTTAGCTTTAGCCTCAGCTTTAGCCTCAGCCTTAACTTTAGCTTTAGCTCAGCTTTAGCTTTAGCCTCAGCTTTGGCCTCAGCCTCTTTAGCTACAGCTTTAGCTTCAGCTTTAGCTTTAGCCCCAGCTTTAGCTTCAGCTTTAGCCTCAGCTTTAGCCTCAGCTTTAGCCTCAGCTTTAGCTTTAGCCTCAGCTTTAGCTTTAGCTTTAGCTTTAGCTTCAGCTTTAGCCTCAGCTTTAGCCTCAGCTTTAACCTCAGCTTTAGCCTCAGCTTTAGCTTTAGCCTCAGCTTTAGCTTTAACCCCAGCTTTAGCTTTAGCCTCAGCTTTAGCTTTAACCTCAGCTTTAGCTTTAGCCTCAGCTTTAGCTTTAGCTTCAGCTTTAGCTTTAGCTTCAGCTTTAGCTTTAGCCTCAGCTTTAGCTTTAGCTTCAGCCTCAGCTTTAGCTTCAGCTTCAGCTTTAGCCTCAGCTTTAGCTTTAGCTTCAGCTTTAGCTTTAGCCTCAGCTTTAGCTTTAGCTTCAGCCTCAGCTTTAGCTTCAGCTTCAGCTTCAGCTTTAGCCTCAGCTTTAGCTTTAGCTTCAGCTTTAGCTTTAGCCTCAGCTTTAGCTTTAGCTTCAGCCTCAGCTTTAGCTTCAGCTTCAGCTTTAGCCTCAGCTTTAGCTTTAACCTCAGCTTTAGCTTTAGCTTCAGCTTCAGCTTTAGCCTCAGCTTTAGCTTTAGCTTCAGCCTCAGCTTTAGCTTTAGCTTCAGCTTTAGCCTCAGCTTTAGCTTTAGCTTCAGCCTCAGCTTTAGCTTTAGCTTTAGCCTCAGCTTTAGCCTCAGCCTTAACTTTAGCTTTAGCTCAGCTTTAGCTTTGGCCTCAGCTTTAGCTTTAGCTTTAGCTCAGCCTCAGCTTTAGCTTTAGCTTTAGCCTCAGCTTTAGCTTCAGCTTTAGCTCAGCTTTAGCTTTAGCTTTAGCCCCAGCTTTAGCTTCAGCTTTAGCCTCAGCTTCAGCTTCAGCTTTAGCCTCAGCTTTAACCTCAGCTTTAGCTTCAGCTTCAGCCTCAGCTTTAGCTTTAGCTTTAGCCTCAGCTTTAGCCTCAGCCTTAACTTTAGCTTTAGCTCAGCTTTAGCTTTAGCCTCAGCTTTAGCTCAGCTTTAGCCTCAGCTTTAGCTTTAGCTTTAGCTTTAGCTTTAGCTCAGCTTTAGCTTCAGCTTTAGCCTCAGCTTTAGCTTCAGCTTTAGCTCAGCTTTAGCCTCAGCTTCAGCTTCAGCTTTAGCCTCAGCTTTAACCTCAGCTTTAGCTTCAGCTTCAGCCTCAGCTTTAGCTTTAGCTTTAGCCTCAGCTTTAGCCTCAGCCTTAACTTTAGCTTTAGCTCAGCTTTAGCTTTAGCCTCAGCTTTGGCCTCAGCCTCTTTAGCTACAGCTTTAGCTTCAGCTTTAGCTTTAGCCCCAGCTTTAGCTTCAGCTTTAGCCTCAGCTTTAGCCTCAGCTTTAGCCTCAGCTTTAGCTTTAGCCTCAGCTTTAGCTTTAGCTTTAGCTTTAGCTTCAGCTTTAGCCTCAGCTTTAGCCTCAGCTTTAACCTCAGCTTTAGCCTCAGCTTTAGCTTTAGCCTCAGCTTTAGCTTTAACCCCAGCTTTAGCTTTAGCCTCAGCTTTAGCTTTAACCTCAGCTTTAGCTTTAGCCTCAGCTTTAGCTTTAGCTTCAGCTTTAGCTTTAGCTTCAGCTTTAGCTTTAGCCTCAGCTTTAGCTTTAGCTTCAGCCTCAGCTTTAGCTTCAGCTTCAGCTTTAGCCTCAGCTTTAGCTTTAGCTTCAGCTTTAGCTTTAGCCTCAGCTTTAGCTTTAGCTTCAGCCTCAGCTTTAGCTTCAGCTTCAGCTTCAGCTTTAGCCTCAGCTTTAGCTTTAGCTTCAGCTTTAGCTTTAGCCTCAGCTTTAGCTTTAGCTTCAGCCTCAGCTTTAGCTTCAGCTTCAGCTTTAGCCTCAGCTTTAGCTTTAACCTCAGCTTTAGCTTTAGCTTCAGCTTCAGCTTTAGCCTCAGCTTTAGCTTCAGCCTCAGCTTTAGCTTTAGCTTCAGCTTTAGCCTCAGCTTTAGCTTTAGCTTCAGCCTCAGCTTTAGCTTTAGCTTTAGCCTCAGCTTTAGCCTCAGCCTTAACTTTAGCTTTAGCTCAGCTTTAGCTTTGGCCTCAGCTTTAGCTTTAGCTTTAGCTCAGCCTCAGCTTTAGCTTTAGCTTTAGCTTTAGCCTCAGCTTTAGCTCAGCTTTAGCTTTAGCTTTAGCTTTAGCCTCAGCTTTAGCTTTAGCCTCAGCTTTAGCTTTAGCCTCAGCTTTAGCTTTAACCTCAGCTTTAGCTTTAGCCTCAGCTTTAGCCTCAGCTTTAGCTTTAGCTTCAGCTTCAGCCTCAGCTTTAGCTTCAGCCTCAGCTTTAGCTTTAGCTTTAGCTTTAGCTTTAGCTTTAGCTTTAGCCTCAGCTTTAGCTTTAGCCTCAGCCTCTTCTTTAGCTTTAGCTTCAGCCTCAGCTTTAGCTTCAGCTTTAGCCTCAGCTTTAGCTTTAGCTTCAGCTTTAGCCTCAGCTTTAGCTTTAGCTTCAGCCTCAGCTTTAGCTTTAGCTTTAGCTTTAGCCTCAGCTTTAGCCTCAGCCTTAACTTTAGCTTTAGCTCAGCTTTAGCTTTGGCCTCAGCTTTAGCTTTAGCTTTAGCTCAGCCTCAGCTTTAGCTTTAGCTTTAGCCTCAGCTTTAGCTCAGCTTTAGCTTTAGCTTTAGCCTCAGCTTTAGCTTTAGCTTTAGCTTTAGCCTCAGCTTTGGCCTCAGCTTTAGCTTTAGCTTTAGCCTCAGCTTTAGCTTTAGCCTCAGCTTTAGCTTTAGCTTTAGCCTCAGCTTTAGCTTTAGCTTCAGCTTTAGTTTTAGCCTCAGCTTTAGCCTCAGCTTTAGCTTTAGCTTTAGCCTCAGCTTTAGCTTTAGCTTTAGCCTCAGCTTTAGCTTTAGCCTCGGCTTTAGCTTCAGCCTCAGCTTTAGCTTTAGCTTCAGCTTTAGCTTCAGCTTTAGTTTTAGCCTCAGCTTTAGCTTCAGCCTCTTCTTTAGCTTCAGCTTTAGCTTTAGCTTTAGCTTTAGCTTCAGCCTCAGCTTTAGCTTCAGCCTCTTCTTTAGCTTCAGCTTTAGCTTTAGCCTCAGCTTTAGCTTTAGCCTCAGCTTTAGCTTTAACCTCAGCTTTAGCTTTAGCTTTAGCTTTAGCTTCAGCTTTAGCTTCAGCTTTAGCTTCAGCTTTAGCTTTAGCTTCAGCTTTAGCTTCAGCTTTAGCTTCAGCTTTAGCTTTAGCCTCAGCTTTAGCTTTAGCTTCAGCTTTAGCTTCAGCTTTAGCTTTAGCTTTAGCCTCAGCTTTAGCTTCAGCTTTAGCTTTAGCTTTAGCTTTAGCTTTAGCTTTAGCTTTAGCCTCTTCTTTAGCTTCAGCTTTAGCTTCAGCTTTAGCTTCAGCTTTAGCTTTAGCTTCAGCTTTAGCTTCAGCTTTAGCCTCAGCTTTAGCTTTAGCTTTAGCCTCAGCTTTAGCTTTAGCCTCAGCTTTAGCTTTAGCTTTAGCTTTAGCCTCAGCTTTAGCTTCAGCTTTAGCTTTAGCTTCAGCTTTAGCTTCAGCTTTAGCTTTAGCCTCAGCTTTAGCTTCAGCTTTAGCCTCAGCTTTAGCTTTAGCCTCAGCTTTAGCTTCAGCTTTAGCTTCAGCTTTAGCTTCAGCTTTAGCTTCAGCCTCAGCTTTAGCTTTAGCCTCAGCCTCTTCTTTAGCTTTAGCTTCAGCCTCAGCTTTAGCTTCAGCTTTAGCTTCAGCTTTAGCTTCAGCTGCAGCTTTAGCCTCAGCTTTAGCTTCAGCTTCAGCCTCAGCTTTAGCTTCAGCTTTAGCTTTAGCTTCAGCTTTAGCTTCAGCTTCAGCTTTAGCCTCAGCTTTAGCCTCTTCTTTAGCCTCAGCTTTAGCCTCTTCTTTAGCTTCAGCTTCAGCCTCAGCTTTAGCTTCAGCTTTAGCTTTAGCTTCAGCTTTAGCTTCAGCTTCAGCTTTAGCCTCAGCTTTAGCCTCAGCTTTAGCCTCTTCTTTAGCCTCAGCTTTAGCTTTAGCTTTAGCTTCAGCTTTAGCTTTAGCTTCAGCTTTAGCTTCAGCTTCAGCTTTAGCCTCTTCTTTAGCTTCAGCTTTAGCTTCAGCTTTAGCTTTAGCCCCAGCTTTAGCTTCAGCTTTAGCCTCAGCTTTAGCCTCAGCTTTAGCTTTAGCCTCAGCTTTAGCCTCAGCTTTAGCTTTAGCCCCAGCTTTAGCTTTAGCCCCAGCTTTAGCTTCAGCTTTAGCCTCAGCTTTAGCCTCAGCTTTAGCCTCAGCTTTAGCTTTAGCCTCAGCTTTAGCTTTGGCCTCAGCTTTAGCTTCAGCTTTAGCCTCAGCTTTAGCTTTAGCCTCAGCTTTAGCTTTAGCCCCAGCTTTAGCTTCAGCTTTAGCCTCAGCTTTAGCCTCAGCTTTAGCCTCAGCTTTAGCCTCAGCTTTAGCTTTAGCTTTAGCTTTAGCTTCAGCTTCAGCTTTAGCTTTAGCTTTAGCCTCAGCTTTAACCTCAGCTTTAGCTTCAGCTTTAGCCTCAGCTTTAGCTTTAGCCCCAGCTTTAGCTTCAGCTTTAGCCTCAGCTTTAGCCTCAGCTTTAGCCTCAGCTTTAGCCTCAGCTTTAGCTTTAGCTTTAGCTTTAGCTTTAGCTCAGCTTTAGCTTCAGCTTTAGCCTCAGCTTTAGCTTCAGCTTTAGCCTCAGCTTCAGCTTCAGCTTTAGCTTTAGCTTTAGCTCAGCTTTAGCTTCAGCTTTAGCTTTAGCTTTAGCTTTAGCTTTAGCTCAGCTTTAGCTTTAGCCTCAGCTTTAGCTCAGCTTTAGCCTCAGCTTTAGCTTTAGCTTTAGCTTTAGCTTTAGCTCAGCTTTAGCTTCAGCTTTAGCCTCAGCTTTAGCTTCAGCTTTAGCTCAGCTTTAGCTTTAGCTTTAGCCCCAGCTTTAGCTTCAGCTTTAGCCTCAGCTTCAGCTTCAGCTTTAGCCTCAGCTTTAACCTCAGCTTTAGCTTCAGCTTCAGCCTCAGCTTTAGCTTTAGCTTTAGCCTCAGCTTTAGCCTCAGCCTTAACTTTAGCTTTAGCTCAGCTTTAGCTTTAGCCTCAGCTTTGGCCTCAGCCTCTTTAGCTACAGCTTTAGCTTCAGCTTTAGCTTTAGCCCCAGCTTTAGCTTCAGCTTTAGCCTCAGCTTTAGCCTCAGCTTTAGCCTCAGCTTTAGCTTTAGCCTCAGCTTTAGCTTTAGCTTTAGCTTTAGCTTCAGCTTTAGCCTCAGCTTTAGCCTCAGCTTTAACCTCAGCTTTAGCCTCAGCTTTAGCTTTAGCCTCAGCTTTAGCTTTAACCCCAGCTTTAGCTTTAGCCTCAGCTTTAGCTTTAACCTCAGCTTTAGCTTTAGCCTCAGCTTTAGCTTTAGCTTCAGCTTTAGCTTTAGCTTCAGCTTTAGCTTTAGCCTCAGCTTTAGCTTTAGCTTCAGCCTCAGCTTTAGCTTCAGCTTCAGCTTTAGCCTCAGCTTTAGCTTTAGCTTCAGCTTTAGCTTTAGCCTCAGCTTTAGCTTTAGCTTCAGCCTCAGCTTTAGCTTCAGCTTCAGCTTCAGCTTTAGCCTCAGCTTTAGCTTTAGCTTCAGCTTTAGCTTTAGCCTCAGCTTTAGCTTTAGCTTCAGCCTCAGCTTTAGCTTCAGCTTCAGCTTTAGCCTCAGCTTTAGCTTTAACCTCAGCTTTAGCTTTAGCTTCAGCTTCAGCTTTAGCCTCAGCTTTAGCTTTAGCTTCAGCCTCAGCTTTAGCTTTAGCTTCAGCTTTAGCCTCAGCTTTAGCTTTAGCTTCAGCCTCAGCTTTAGCTTTAGCTTTAGCCTCAGCTTTAGCCTCAGCCTTAACTTTAGCTTTAGCTCAGCTTTAGCTTTGGCCTCAGCTTTAGCTTTAGCTTTAGCTCAGCCTCAGCTTTAGCTTTAGCTTTAGCCTCAGCTTTAGCTTCAGCTTTAGCTCAGCTTTAGCTTTAGCTTTAGCCCCAGCTTTAGCTTCAGCTTTAGCCTCAGCTTCAGCTTCAGCTTTAGCCTCAGCTTTAACCTCAGCTTTAGCTTCAGCTTCAGCCTCAGCTTTAGCTTTAGCTTTAGCCTCAGCTTTAGCCTCAGCCTTAACTTTAGCTTTAGCTCAGCTTTAGCTTTAGCCTCAGCTTTAGCTCAGCTTTAGCCTCAGCTTTAGCTTTAGCTTTAGCTTTAGCTTTAGCTCAGCTTTAGCTTCAGCTTTAGCCTCAGCTTTAGCTTCAGCTTTAGCTCAGCTTTAGCCTCAGCTTCAGCTTCAGCTTTAGCCTCAGCTTTAACCTCAGCTTTAGCTTCAGCTTCAGCCTCAGCTTTAGCTTTAGCTTTAGCCTCAGCTTTAGCCTCAGCCTTAACTTTAGCTTTAGCTCAGCTTTAGCTTTAGCCTCAGCTTTGGCCTCAGCCTCTTTAGCTACAGCTTTAGCTTCAGCTTTAGCTTTAGCCCCAGCTTTAGCTTCAGCTTTAGCCTCAGCTTTAGCCTCAGCTTTAGCCTCAGCTTTAGCTTTAGCCTCAGCTTTAGCTTTAGCTTTAGCTTTAGCTTCAGCTTTAGCCTCAGCTTTAGCCTCAGCTTTAACCTCAGCTTTAGCCTCAGCTTTAGCTTTAGCCTCAGCTTTAGCTTTAACCCCAGCTTTAGCTTTAGCCTCAGCTTTAGCTTTAACCTCAGCTTTAGCTTTAGCCTCAGCTTTAGCTTTAGCTTCAGCTTTAGCTTTAGCTTCAGCTTTAGCTTTAGCCTCAGCTTTAGCTTTAGCTTCAGCCTCAGCTTTAGCTTCAGCTTCAGCTTTAGCCTCAGCTTTAGCTTTAGCTTCAGCTTTAGCTTTAGCCTCAGCTTTAGCTTTAGCTTCAGCCTCAGCTTTAGCTTCAGCTTCAGCTTCAGCTTTAGCCTCAGCTTTAGCTTTAGCTTCAGCTTTAGCTTTAGCCTCAGCTTTAGCTTTAGCTTCAGCCTCAGCTTTAGCTTCAGCTTCAGCTTTAGCCTCAGCTTTAGCTTTAACCTCAGCTTTAGCTTTAGCTTCAGCTTCAGCTTTAGCCTCAGCTTTAGCTTCAGCCTCAGCTTTAGCTTTAGCTTCAGCTTTAGCCTCAGCTTTAGCTTTAGCTTCAGCCTCAGCTTTAGCTTTAGCTTTAGCCTCAGCTTTAGCCTCAGCCTTAACTTTAGCTTTAGCTCAGCTTTAGCTTTGGCCTCAGCTTTAGCTTTAGCTTTAGCTCAGCCTCAGCTTTAGCTTTAGCTTTAGCTTTAGCCTCAGCTTTAGCTCAGCTTTAGCTTTAGCTTTAGCTTTAGCCTCAGCTTTAGCTTTAGCCTCAGCTTTAGCTTTAGCCTCAGCTTTAGCTTTAACCTCAGCTTTAGCTTTAGCCTCAGCTTTAGCCTCAGCTTTAGCTTTAGCTTCAGCTTCAGCCTCAGCTTTAGCTTCAGCCTCAGCTTTAGCTTTAGCTTTAGCTTTAGCTTTAGCTTTAGCTTTAGCCTCAGCTTTAGCTTTAGCCTCAGCCTCTTCTTTAGCTTTAGCTTCAGCCTCAGCTTTAGCTTCAGCTTTAGCCTCAGCTTTAGCTTTAGCTTCAGCTTTAGCCTCAGCTTTAGCTTTAGCTTCAGCCTCAGCTTTAGCTTTAGCTTTAGCTTTAGCCTCAGCTTTAGCCTCAGCCTTAACTTTAGCTTTAGCTCAGCTTTAGCTTTGGCCTCAGCTTTAGCTTTAGCTTTAGCTCAGCCTCAGCTTTAGCTTTAGCTTTAGCCTCAGCTTTAGCTCAGCTTTAGCTTTAGCTTTAGCCTCAGCTTTAGCTTTAGCTTTAGCTTTAGCCTCAGCTTTGGCCTCAGCTTTAGCTTTAGCTTTAGCCTCAGCTTTAGCTTTAGCCTCAGCTTTAGCTTTAGCTTTAGCTTTAGCCTTAGCCTCAGCTTTGGCCTCAGCTTTAGCTTTAGCTTTAGCCTTAGCCTCAGCTTTAGCCTCAGCTTTAGCTTTAGCTTTAGCCTCAGCTTTTGCCTCAGCTTTAGCCTCAGCCTCAGCAGCAGGGCCTTTCAGGGCCTTTCAGGACCTTTCGGGACCTTTGGGCCTTTCAGGAGTAGGGGTGGGAACCTCTGGGTTCATGATTCGATACGATACGCGATACGTGGCTGCCGATAACGATTTGAGCCGTGTTTGTTTCTCACTGATCTTCTTCCTGCTGATGCTGAGTTTGTTCTGACTCTGACGTCTCGTTTGTCCTTCAGCTCCTCCCAAGAAGCGCGGTCGTCCGGCTCAGCCCAAAGAGCCCAAACCGCCCAAGCCCCCGAAGGTCCCGAAGGTCCCGAAGGCCCCGAAGGCCCCAAAGGCCCCCAAACCTCCCAAAGACCCCAGCGCCCCCAAGGCCAAACCGGGCCCCAAACCCAAGAAGGGCAAAGGGGAGGAGGCGGAGGCGAAGGAGGGGCAGGAGGAGAAGAAGCCTCGGAGGAAGGTGGACCGCTTCAAAGGCATGTCCGAGGAGGAGGTGATGAAGAAGACTCTGCCCGACCTGCTGGACTACAACCTGGACTACGTCATCGTGAGTTCAACATCCTCTGAACATGATCTGGGATCCACTTTACTCCTTAACCTCCGAGTTTAACTGTGTCAGAGTCAAAAACAAACAAACTCTCTACGATGATTATTCTGATGTTCTGTGGCTTTGAGGTTTATCCAGGAAGTGACTCCGACATGGTTCCACTCAGTAACATCTGCACTTGAGCTGCAGGCTCCACACTGGAAGGTTTTACACACAAGGACTTTACAGATCTGATGCCTGGAGACATTTTACATACAGTAAATATAAGTATATATAAGTATACAGTCAATATAAGTATAGTTCACAATTGCTAGTTTATTCAAACACTATACAAGCTCCGCCCCTTTCCCCTTGAGTCTCCATGGAGACGGCTGTCTATCAGAAGTTTTACTTTTGAGCAAGGAATATTTAAAACAGAAATAATAATCATTTAAAATGGGCCTAATGGTTTAACGTAAACATAAATGAGCAGGACGGAGCAGGTTTCTTCATTATGAAAGATCAGGAGCCTTTTAAGTTTAGTTCCAATAAACCCGTAATCGTCCAAACAGAGTAAAAAAATCGAGATGTTTTTTTATTTATTTTTTTTATTTTTTTTATTAAAGTCAATTTACAACAATCGTCAAAGACGAGACATCTGAAAATACAGAGCTCATATCAAAACAACACAATACAAATAAATAAATTATAATAAGAAAATAAATGAACAAACAGAAAGTTTTTCATTTATTTAGCTTCGGGGGATTTCATTGAAGTCTTTGTAACAGTCTTGGAGTCGTGAGCTTTTCTTATTCATTACAATATCACAACAATGAGTTCATAATTTTTTTACATCACTTAAAAATAGGGAGAGATACAGTTGTGACTTCAAAAACGTTTGTGAATAAAACATTTACCAAACAAAATGAATAAATTCACTACGTAGTGAAAAGATTTCGTGGTTGTGTAATAATATCTTTTCATGTAAAACAATGACTCTTTTGACAATTCTTGAAAATATAGTTACTCAATTCAGCCCAAAATGTTTGAACAATTTTACAGAAGAAAAACAACAAGTGCTGAAGAGTCTCGTCCTGTGTTTGACAGAAAGTACAGAATTGATCAACGTCTGCAAACCGAGACCACTGAGTCGACCGGATAGATTTTGTGAATGATCTTAAAATGAACTTCCTTCATTTTGTTTGTTATTCAGTATTTATATAAGGCAATAGCCAGGTCCTCTTCCAGTCTAGTTCCTCTATCAAGCACGACGTGCTGCCTGCAGACCTCCACTGTGAGGTCGCTTCCGTTGCAGCCTCCACTGTCAGGACGGGAAGTGTGTACTTTTTTTGGGTGGGGGCGGGGGAATGAGTGCGTTTAAATGCCGATTTTACCTGCCTTTTAATTCGAGGGAGGCCGGCGAGTCAGCGTATGTCCAGAGTAGCGGTGGGTTGCTGATTTTGCAACTCACAACTACTTTGGACTCAACCGCCACAACTCTAACCAGTGTGTACGCGTAACGCAGGTATACGCGGTATAACCACTAGAAAACCTGCAGCATTACCGTATAACCACTACGTTTATCACTCACGTGCGCAGTGTTATTTTCTCTCTGTCCAATTAGACACCAGCCCAAACTTCACAACAATTTCCTCGACTTCTCATCCCTCTCTCTCTTTCTCCGTCTCTCATTTATATTTTCACACTGTTTCTGCCCTGGAAAACTGGGAAGTCGATGTGCTACGACGCTCTGTGACTGAAAACAAAGGGCAATAACTTTGTTTCCTTAACTTTGCGGGAGGAGCGAAACAGCGCCGCCAATTTGACGCTGGTGGCCCAAAAGTGTACTGCATCCATACTGCAAGGCATTACAGACAGAGAATGAAAGGTGGAAGTTAAGAGTATTTAAGAGTATTAACCATAAACGGCCGAACAGCGGAGATAGATTTTACGTGATATTTTTTGTACTAATTAATACTTCTGGGAGGAAAGAGATTCAACCTGAAGTGCGTTCGCGATTTTATTTTGAAACGTATCCCGTGCATTTCCCGTCCTGACAGTGGAGGCTGCAACGGAAGCGACCTCACAGTGGAGGTCTGCAGGCAGGTGCCTCTCCTATCAAGGGGTTCCAAAAAAGTGTACCTTTAGGGGTGATTTTATTTGAATTTTGGAAAATGTTACGGATATGGTGATTATTTCATTTTCTATCAAGTAAATTAATGCCATTTAAGGTGAGCACAATATCACCAATGTTGTTGATGTTGTAAAAGGATAAATGGCATTTTATAAGATGGAGTAACTCTGGCTTTGATCACAGAGTTGTGTTCTCCAAATGGAACAGGAAATTCATACTTCATCATAAAGTGTTCACAAGGTAGAAAAGATCCCTGTTCATCCAATAGTGAAACAATCTTATTCATATTTTTTTGGAACCATTTGGGAAAAAACAAAGACCGATTTCTTATTGTAATGTGTTCGTTGTTCCACAAGGAATATTTATGTGGAGAGAAATTCTGATTAAAGCACAGTTTCAGAGCAGACATTGCTGGTGAAGGTTAGCCAATGCAACAGGAAGTTATGTGGGCGCGTAATTACATGTTAAAAGAAAAGAAAGTCCAACTGACTCAGAAATATAACTGGGGATAAAGCACCAGATAGAATCTGAATTTGCAAGGCGTCTTTTTAACCAGTTAATTCGGAAAACTCAAAAACTTCTAGCCCTCCTTCCACTTTGCATTCGAGAGTACAGCCTTTTTGAGCTTATGCGGTTTATTTTTCCAAAAAAGAGTGTTAATTTCCTTGGATATGCGTTCATCTACACATAATGACAATAAAGAACAAAGCGAGACAGACTCTGCCTGGGACAGAAGAACTCGGCCATACAAAGTTAAATCTCTCTGAAACCAGAGGTTAAAGATACTTTTGGTTTTAACAATTCTATGATGAAAGTTTAATTGTTTCTAGTTGCCTTGTTTCTCGTCATTTGAATACCCGAATATTTAACAGACTGATTCACTGGAATATTTTCTAGAAATAGATCTTCACAACTATGACTTGGCATCAGCTCACATTTCAATGAATGAAATAGCTTTCTGCAACTGATTTTGATCTTTCAGAAAAAGAGCTGTGTCATCAGCAAGTTGAAATTCGTATTTCTCTATTGAAAATCGAAATACCCTTCAATCCCGGACCACTGACAATAGTTACAGAAAACAATTCAACAACCAAGACAAAAATGAAAGGATTAATCGGACGTCCGTGTCTTACACCACGTGTTATATCAAACCTTTTAGTAGTTTTGTAATTTACAATAACAGAGCTATTGATGCCATTGTAGAACATATCAACCACATGTGTAAAAGAGTTTCCAAATTGAAATAACTGAAGACATTCTCGAATAAATTTGTGTTCAGTGGTGTCAAAAGCTTTGTAGAAATCCACTTTATTCATTGATCTGTCCCAGTCGTGTCTCGTGCTGACGTCAGGAGGAAAGTGCAGGTCAGGTTTTCTGTCTGAATCTAACGTGGAGCTTCTGTTTCAGATCGGGATCAACCCGGGGCTCATGGCGGCTTTCATCGGCCGCTGGTTCCCTGGACCCGGAAACCACTTCTGTGAGTCTGAAAATGATCCGTCCTCTGTGGTTCTCTCTGGTCCTCTGTGGGGTCCTCTCTCTGGTCCTCTCTGTGGTCCTCTGTGGTCCTCTGTGGTCCTCTCTGTGGTCCTCTCTGGTCCTCTGTGGTCCTCTGTGTGGTCCTCTCTGTGGTCCTCTCTGTGGTCCACTGTGGTCCTCTGTGGTCCTCTCTGTGGTCCTCTCTGTGGTCCTCTCTGTGGTCCTCTCTGGGGTCCTCTGTGTGGTCCTCTGTGGTCCTCTCTGTGGTCCTCTGTGGTCCTCTGTGTGGTCCTCTGTGGTCCTCTCTGTGGTCCTCTGTGGTCCTCTCTGTGGTCCTCTCTGTGGTCCACTGTGGTCCTCTCTGTGGTCCTCTCTGTGGTCCACTGTGGTCATATCTGCTCTGTCTGTTCCAGGGAAGTGTCTGTTTCTGTCGGGTTTCACTGACGAGCAGCTGAACCACACGAGCGACACCGTCCTGCCCCAGAAATACAAGATGGGCTTCACCAACATGGTGGCCCGGGCCACGCCGGGCAGCAAGGACCTCAGCAGGTACCACACTTATATAGGTACCACACTGACCAGCACTAGTATAGGTACCACACTGACCAGCACTAATATACAGTGTCTCTCGTAAGTATTCATACACCTTGAACTTTTGCACATTTTGTCATGTTTACATCCCTAAATATAAAGATTTTATTTAGATTTTTTTACTGAACGTTCACAGACAAGTAACAGATGACTGTGAAGTGAAAGCAAAATGATACATGATTCTGTTATTTTTCAAAAAATAGAAAAGTGAAAAGTGGGGCTTGCATAAGTATCATACAGCATTTTCTGAGTGCATTAAATTGCCTTTAAAACATTCCTAATGACTCCAGAATGTTCACTCCTTGGCCTAACGGTTAAATAGAGGCACCTGTGTGTAATCTACTCTCAGTATAATTACAGCTGTTCTTTCAGGCCCTCAGAGCTGTGGTCACTAAACAACATCATGAAGGTCCAGGAGCACCAGAGAGGTCAGGGATAAAGCTGTGGAGAAGTTTAAAGCAGCGTTAAGTTATACAAAGATCTCCCAAGATTTAAACATCTCCCGGAGCAACTGTTCAATCCATCATTCAGAAATGGAAAGAGTAAAGCACCACTGCAGACTTACCAAGACACGGCTGTTCACCTAAACTAACAAACTGAACAAGGAGACACTGGTGAGAAATACAACCAAGTGCCCCAAGAGAACTCTGGAGGAGCTGTGAAGTCCTGCTGCTGAGCTGGGGGAATCTGTACATGGGACAACTATAAGTCGTATCTACACAAATCTGGCCTTCATGGACGAGTGGAAGAAGAAAGCCATTATTGAAAGGAGGCCATAAGAAATCCCGTTAGAAGTTTGCTAGAAGTCATATGGAGGACACAGCTCCATGTGGAAGAAGGAGCTTTGGTCAGATGAGACAAACGTTATGTATGGAGCAAACCTGACACTGCTCATGGTCCTGAGTGCACCATCCCCAGTGTCAGATATACGGGGGGGGGAGCATCATGCTGTGGGGCTGCTTTTCCTCAGCGGGGACTGGGGAGACTGTAAGAATAGTTGTGAAGATGGATGGAGCCAAATACAGGGACATTTTGGAGGAAAACCTGCTGGAGTCACAAGAGAACTGAGGCTGGGGCGGAGCTTCACCTTCAGCAGGACAATGACCCTAAACACAAAGATAAATCTACAATGGAATGGTTCAATAAAAACATATTAATGTGTTAGAATGGCCCAGTCAAAGTCCTGACATAAATCCTATTGAAAATCTGTGGAAAGATCTGAAAACTGCTGTTCACAAACGCTCTCCTTCTAATGTGACAGAGCTGGAGTTGTTTTGTAAAGAGGAATGGGCTAAAATGTCAGTCTCTACATGAGCTAATCTTGTAGAGTCAAACCCAAAAGACTTGTGCTGTTATTGCAGTAAAAGGGGGTTCCACAAAGTATTCATTCATGCTGTATGAATACTTATGCAAGCCCCACTTTTCACTTTTCTATTTTTTGAAACATAACAGAATCATGTATCATTTCGCTTTCACTTCACAGTTGTCGGTTACTTGTGTGTGAACGTTCAGTAAAAAAATCTAAATAAAATCTTTATGTTTAGGGTTGTAAACATGACAAAATGTGCACAAGTTCAAGGTGTATGAATACTTTCCAGAGGCTCTGTAGGTACCACACTGTCCAGCACTAGTGTAGGTGCCAGTGGTCTGCTGGTGTTGGTGGTCCACTGTGGTCCCTGACGGTGTTCCTGTGTGTTCAGTAAGGAGCTGAGGGAAGGCGGGCTGATCCTGGTGGAGAAACTGAAGAAGTTCAAGCCTCTGATCGCCGTGTTCAACGGGAAATGTGAGTGTTTCAGGAGTCACAGCTGCAGGAGGAAACATCTGGATCCGGACTCTTCTTCACGTGTTTCTGTGACCCTCAGGCATCTACGAGATGTTCTGTCGGGAGCTGTTCGGGAAGAAACCCAAGACTCTGCAGTTCGGGCTTCAGCCGCACAAGATCCCGGACTGCGACGTGGTGAGACTGCCCCCTGTGTGCGCCGCCGTGAACTGCACCCCCCCGCTCTGTGACATCACTCTCACACCCCCCTCCTCTCTGTGATCACCAGGCGCTGTACCTCATGCCCTCCTCCAGTGCCCGCTGTGCCCAGTTCCCTCGCGCTCAGGACAAAGTTCACTTCTACATAAAGCTGCGGGAGCTCCGGGACCAGCTGAAGGGCGAGCGCCAGAGCCAGGAGGTGGAGGAGATCCAGTACAGCTTCAACCTGCAGCTCGCCAAAGGTACGGTCTCCACGGTAACGCTGTACACGCTGTGGGCCAAATGTACGGTCTCCACGGTAACGCTGTGGGCCAAAGGTACGGTCTCCACGGAAACGCTGTACACGCTGTAGGCCAAAGGTACGGTCTCCACGGTAACGCTGTACCCGCTATGGGCCAAAGGTACGGTCTCCACGGTAACGCTGTACACGCTGTGGGCCAAAGGTACGGTCTCCACGGTAACGCTGTACACGCTGTGGGCCAAAGGTACGGTCTCCACGGTAACGCTGTAGGCCAAAGGTACGGTCTCCACGGTAACGCGGTACACGCTGTAGGCCAGATGTACGGTCTCCACGGAAACGCTGTACACGCTGTAGGCCAAAGGTACGGTCTCCACGGAAACGCTGTACACGCTGTGGGCCAAAGGTACGGTCTCCACGGAAACGCTGTACACGCTGTAGGCCAAAGGTACGGTCTCCACGGAAACGCTGTACACGCTGTGGGCCAAAGGTACGGTCTCCACGGAAACGCTGGAAGAATTCCGCAGTCAATTAATTAGGGATGCACCGATACCAATACCAGTATCGGGTATCGGGCCGATACCACATACTCGTACTCATTCATGAGGTCCCGATATCAGAAACCGATACCGTTTGACGTGCGGCCAGCGCAGCTACGAGGCGCAGCTACGAGGCGCAGCGACGAGGCGCAGCGACGAGGCGCAGCTACGAGGCGCAGCTACGAGGCGCAGCTCTCAGCTGAGGAGAGAAGAAGCAACAAACTGTAGAATAGTTTAGTGTAAACACAATAATCCACATAGAGCTGACTTTATTACAGACTGCGCTCTCTAAACCAGAGTCTGAGCTGGATTTAACCAGAGCTAAATGTTGTTAGAGCTGCAGCGTCTGCAGTGTTTACAACATACAGGCTAACGATGCTAACTCGCTGCAGCGTCTGCAGTGTTTACAACATACAGGCTAACGATGCTAACTCGCTGCAGCGTCTGCAGTGTTAACAACATACAGGCTAACGATGCTAACTCGCGCGTCTGCAGTGTTTACAACATACAGGCTAACGATGCTAACTCGCGCGTCTGCAGTGTTTACAACATACAGGCTAACGATGCTAACTCGCGCGTCTGCAGTGTTTACAACATACAGGCTAACGATGCTAACTCGCTGCAGCGTCTGCAGTGTTTACAACATACAGGCTAACGATGCTAACTCGCTGCAGCGTCTGCAGTGTTTACAACATACAGGCTAACGATGCTAACTCGCGCGTCTGCAGTGTTTACAACATACAGGCTAACGATGCTAACTCGCTGCAGTGTTTACAACATACAGGCTAACGATGCTAACTCGCTGCAGTGTTTACAACATACAGGCTAACGATGCTAACTCGCTGCAGCGTCTGCAGTGTTTACAACATACAGGCTAACGATGCTAACTCGCGCGTCTGCAGTGTTTACAACATACAGGCTAACGATGCTAACTCGCTGCAGCGTCTGCAGTGTTTACAACATACAGGCTAACGATGCTAACTCGCGCGTCTGCAGTGTTTACAACATACAGGCTAACGTTGCTAACTCGCTGCAGCGTCTGCAGTGTTTACAACATACAGGCTAACGATGCTAACTCGCTGCAGCGTCTGCAGTGTTTACAACATACAGGCTAACGATGCTAACTCGCTGCAGCGTCTGCAGTGTTTACAACATACAGGCTAACGATGCTAACTCGCGGCTAACAGTTTTGGCCATTCTGACGCCGTTTTATGCCCAGGGGTTTATTCATCTGAAAAACTAACCCAGCGACTGAAAAGTCCTCAGAAAATCCAAACTAAAGACATACAGCATGTTTATATTGAGGAAAATGAGCTGCAGCAGAACAATGAAAACGCTGTAGCTTCTCGCTAAGTTACTACAAACACACGAGAAAATCTACAGGAGCTGAAGTAAAGACGAAAAGAGACCATTTAAGAAACATCTCAATACTATTGTTACATAAAAACACATAAATGAATAAAGCTCAGGCATTGGGAGCTTTAGGACATGGGCTTTTCTGTCTGTGATGGACAGAGACATAAAAATAAATAATAAATGGCATCAGCACAATTCTAATATAACTGCTCTTAAATGTGTCGCCGACTTTACTTAAGGAAATGTACATGAGTAAATTTACTAATTACAAACCAATCTGCTGTGAAAAACGGTGAAGAAAATGCTTTGTACTCGTATCGGTTTTAGAAACAGTGGTATCGGTGCCTCCCTAGTAATAATAATAAGTAATAATTCTCAATTTTTCCCATTTTCTTTTTCACTTATTATTTTACCATTTTTCCCTCAGATGTTTCCTTAAATGTTCCCTTTTTTGTCTTATCAGAGCCACATGTAGTTTCAGTAAAGTGCTCTGCTTTATTCTGCTTTATTCTGCTTTACTCAGTTTTACTCAGTTTTATTCTGCTTTACTCAGTTTTATTCTGCTTTACTCAGTTTTATTCGGTTTGACTCACTCGCTGTTCTTCTGCAGAGGACGCCAAGCGCATGGCCATCAAAGAGGAGCAGTACGACCCCGGATACGAGGACGCCTTCGGGGGAGCGTACGTGGCAGGGGGCGGAGCCGAGGGGGGGGAGGGGCAAAGCAACGGGCACTGCAGCTTCAGCAACAAAAACAACAACAACGGAAACAATGGAAACAGCAACAGCACAGGTACAAACGGACAAACGGACTAGAGGGCCAGAGGCTAAAGGGCTAAAGAGCTAAAGGGCTAGAGAGCTAAAGAGCTAAAGGGCTAAAGGGCTAAAGGGCTAAAGGGCTAAAGGGCTACAGGGCTAGAGGGCTAGAGGGCTAGAGGGCTAGAGGGCTAGAGGGCTAGAGGGCTAGAGGGCTAGAGGGCTAGAAGGCTAGAGGGCTAAAGGGCTGGAGGGCTAAAGGGCTAGAGGGCTAGAGGGCTAGAGGGCTAAAGGGCTGGAGGGCTAAAGGGCTGGAGGGCTAAAGGGCTAGAGGGCTAGAAGGCTAGAGGGCTAAAGGGCTAGAGGGCTAGAGGGCTAGAGGGCTAGAGGGCTAGAGGGCTAGAGGGCTAGAGGGCTAGAGGGCTAGAGGGCTAAAGGGCTAGAGGGCTAGAGGGCTAGAGGGCTAGAGGGCTAAAGGGCTAGAGGGCTAGAGGGCTAGAGGGCTAGAGGGCTAGAGGGCTAGAGGGCTAGAGGGCTAGAGGGCTAGAGGGCTAAAGGGCTAGAGGGCTAGAGGGCTAGAGGGCTAGAGGGCTAGAGGGCTAAAGGGCTAAAGGGCTGGAGGGCTAAAGGGCTAGAGGGCTAGAAGGCTAAAGGGCCAGAGGGCTAAAGAGCTAAAGGGCTAAAGGGCTAGAGGGCTAGAAGGCTAAAGGGCTAGAGGGCTAAAGGGCTAAAGGGCTAAAGGGCTAAAGGGCTAAAGGGCTAAAGGGCTAGAGGGCTAGAGGGCTAAAGGGCTAAAGAGCTAAAGGGCTAGAGGGCTAGAAGGCTAAAGGGCTAAAGGGCCAGAGGGCTAAAGAGCTAAAGGGCTAAAGAGCTAAAGGGCTAAAGGGCTAGAGGGCTAGAGGGCTAGAGGGCTAAAGGGCTAAAGGGCTAAAGAGCTAGAGGGCTAGAGGGCTAGAGGGCTAGAGGGCTAAAGAGCTAAAGGGCTAGAGGGCTAGAAGGCTAAAGAGCTAAAGGACTAGAGGGCCAGAGGCTAAAGCGCTAAAGGGCTAGAGCAGGGGTGGCCAACCCGCGGCTCTCGAGCCGCATGCGGCTCTTGGCCAATCAGAGTGCGGCTCTTTGCATGATTGGAGATGTTTAATACAATGCGGCTCTTTGCAAAACAATTGGTAAATATTTCCCATAAACTGTAACAGTCTTTGACCAAAAATCCAACCATCGTCCTACAGACCCTGTTTCCATCTCTACATGAATGAGAGTCTGTATCTCCCTCCTTTTCGAGGCGGCGTGTAAAAGGAGCCCGTGCAGCCTCACTCACAGCGGGATGTAGGTTGAACAACAGGCAGGCAGATCGTGGCACTAGGATTAGCTTCTGTGCTTTTCAGGTTTCTGATCAGCTACTCTTTATTTGATGTAATTTGGCCACATATTCACAGAAAAAGATCAAAATTACGAAATGGAAAAAAGCGGAGCTCTTATTAAGCGTATGATGCGAAGCGCGACATCGTAACGCGGAAATACGCAAAGTCATGACTTTTCTTTCACACGTGCTATAACTGTAACAGATGCAACTTAAAACAGACTCTCAGATCGTCCAGAGGCTCCTGATTAAAGTTTATGAACTTTGTGCAGCCTAGAGTGCGTTCTTTGCACAGTCCAGTCAGGACGAAGCCGCAGGCACTGAGCGCACAGGCCAGGGGCAGATCAGAGAAGGGGGCTCAGTGGGCAGGGCCCCACATACAAACACACCCCAGCATTAAAAAAAAAAATAATAATAATAATCTAATTCTGTCTCAGTCAGAACAGGAAACACAAAATGTCATTTAATATACATGTATTTCAATCTTGTTGAGGAGTAAAACCATTCAATCTAACACAATTATTTAAAAAAAAAGAAAAAGGCATAAAGTTATAGTTTATTGTGATTAAATAAAACGGTCACATTCTATTTAATCACAATAAAGTACCGCCCCGGGATCTCGCTAATGGTCGGTGCCTTTGTGGCTCTTCACAGGATCAAGGTTGAAAATTTCGGCTCTTGGTCTCCGACTGGTTGGCCACACCTGGGCTAGAGGGCTAAAGGACTAGAAGGCCAGAGGCTAAAGCGCTAAAGGGCCAGAGGCTAAAGCGCTAAAGGGCTAGAGGGCTAAAGGACTAGAGGGCCAGAGGCTAAAGCGCTAAAGGGCTAGAGGGCTAAAGGACTAGAAGGCCAGAGGCTAAAGCGCTAAAGAGCTAAAGGGCTAAAGGACTAGAGGGCCAGAGGCTAAAGCGCTAAAGGGCTAGAGGGCTAAAGGACTAGAGGGCCAGAGGCTAAAGCGCTAAAGAGCTAAAGGGCTAAAGGGCTAAAGGGCTAAAGGACTAGAAGGCCAGAGGCTAAAGCGCTAAAGAGCTAAAGGGCTAAAGGACTAGAAGGCCAGAGGCTAAAGCGCTAAAGAGCTAAAGGGCTAAAGGACTAGAGGGCCAGAGGCTAAAGCGCTAAAGGGCCAGAGGGCTAAAGGACTAGAGGGCCAGAGGCTAAAGCGCTAAAGGGCTAGAGGGCTAAAGGACTAGAAGGCCAGAGGCTAAAGCGCTAAAGAGCTAAAGGACTAGAGGGCCAGAGGCTAAAGCGCTAAAGGGCCAGAGGGCTAAAGGACTAGAGGGCCAGAGGGCTAAAGGACTAGAGGGCCAGAGGCTAAAGGACTAGAAGGCCAGAGGTTAAAGCGCTAAAGGGCTAGAGGGCTAAAGAGCTAAAGGACTAGAGGGCCAGAGGCTAAAGAGCTAAAGGACTAGAGGGCCAGAGGCTAAAGAGCTAAAGGACTAGAGGGCCAGAGGCTAAAGAGCTAAAGGACTAGAGGGCCAGAGGCTAAAGAGCTAAAGGACTAGAGGGCCAGAGGCTAAAGCGCTAAAGGGCCAGAGGGCTAAAGGACTAGAGGGCCAGAGGCTAAAGCGCTAAAGGGCTAGAGGGCTAAAGGACTAGAAGGCCAGAGGCTAAAGCGCTAAAGAGCTAAAGGACTAGAGGGCCAGAGGCTAAAGCGCTAAAGGGCCAGAGGCTAAAGGACTAGAAGGCCAGAGGCTAAAGCGCTAAAGGGCTAGAGGGCCAGAGGCTAAAGAGCTAAAGGACTAGAGGGCCAGAGGGCTAAAGGACTAGAGGGCCAGAGGCTAAAGGACTAGAAGGCCAGAGGCTAAAGCGCTAAAGGGCTAGAGGGCTAAAGAGCTAAAGGACTAGAGGGCCAGAGGCTAAAGAGCTAAAGGACTAGAGGGCCAGAGGCTAAAGAGCTAAAGGACTAGAGGGCCAGAGGCTAAAGAGCTAAAGGACTAGAGGGCCAGAGGCTAAAGAGCTAAAGGGCCAGAGGCTAAAGAGCTAAAGGGCCAGAGGCTAAAGAGCTAAAGAGCCAGAGGCTAAAGAGCTAAAGGACTAGAGGGCCAGAGGCTAAAGCGCTAAAGGGCTAGAGGGCCAGAGGCTAAAGAGCTAAAGGGCCAGAGGCTAAAGGGCCAGAGGCTAAAGAGCTAAAGGGCCAGAGGCTAAAGAGCTAAAGGGCTAGAGGCTAAAGAGCTAAAGGACTAGAGGCTAAAGAGCTAAAGGACTAGAGGGCTAAAGAGCTAAAGGACTAGAGGGCCAGAGGCTAAAGAGCTAAAGGACTAGAGGGCCAGAGGCTAAAGAGCTAAAGGGCCAGAGGCTAAAGAGCTAAAGGGCCAGAGGCTAAAGAGCTAAAGGGCTAGAGGCTAAAGAGCTAAAGGGCTAAAGGCTAAAGAGCTAAAGGACTAGAGGGCCAGAGGCTAAAGAGCTAAAGGACTAGAGGGCCAGAGGCTAAAGAGCTAAAGGACTAGAGGGCCAGAGGCTAAAGAGCTAAAGGGCCAGAGGCTAAAGAGCTAAAGGGCTAGAGGCTAAAGAGCTAAAGGGCTAGAGGGCCAGAGGCTAAAGAGCTAAAGGACTAGAGGGCCAGAGGCTAAAGCGCTAAAGGGCTAGAGGGCCAGAGGCTAAAGAGCTAAAGGACTAGAGGGCCAGAGGCTAAAGCGCTAAAGGACTAGAGGGCCAGAGGCTAAAGCGCTAAAGGACTAGAGGGCCAGAGGCTAAAGAGCTAAAGGGCCAGAGGCTAAAGAGCTAAAGGACTAGAGGGCCAGAGGCTAAAGAGCTAAAGGGCCAGAGGCTAAAGAGCTAAAGGACTAGAGGGCCAGAGGCTAAAGAGCTAAAGGGCCAGAGGCTAAAGAGCTAAAGGACTAGAGGGCCAGAGGCTAAAGCGCTAAAGGGCTAGAGGGCCAGAGGCTAAAGAGCTAAAGGGCCAGAGGCTAAAGGGCCAGAGGCTAAAGGGCCAGAGGCTAAAGAGCTAAAGGGCCAGAGGCTAAAGAGCTAAAGGGCTAGAGGCTAAAGAGCTAAAGGACTAGAGGCTAAAGAGCTAAAGGACTAGAGGGCTAAAGAGCTAAAGGACTAGAGGGCCAGAGGCTAAAGAGCTAAAGGACTAGAGGGCCAGAGGCTAAAGAGCTAAAGGACTAGAGGGCCAGAGGCTAAAGAGCTAAAGGGCCAGAGGCTAAAGAGCTAAAGGACTAGAGGGCCAGAGGCTAAAGAGCTAAAGGACTAGAGGGCCAGAGGCTAAAGCGCTAAAGGACTAGAGGGCCAGAGGCTAAAGAGCTAAAGGACTAGAGGGCCAGAGGCTAAAGAGCTAAAGGGCCAGAGGCTAAAGAGCTAAAGGACTAGAGGGCCAGAGGCTAAAGCGCTAAAGGGCTAGAGGGCCAGAGGCTAAAGAGCTAAAGGGCCAGAGGCTAAAGAGCTAAAGGACTAGAGGGCCAGAGGCTAAAGCGCTAAAGGGCTAGAGGGCCAGAGGCTAAAGAGCTAAAGGGCCAGAGGCTAAAGGGCCAGAGGCTAAAGAGCTAAAGGGCCAGAGGCTAAAGAGCTAAAGGGCTAGAGGCTAAAGAGCTAAAGGACTAGAGGCTAAAGAGCTAAAGGACTAGAGGGCTAAAGAGCTAAAGGACTAGAGGGCCAGAGGCTAAAGAGCTAAAGGACTAGAGGGCCAGAGGCTAAAGAGCTAAAGGACTAGAGGGCCAGAGGCTAAAGAGCTAAAGGGCCAGAGGCTAAAGAGCTAAAGGGCCAGAGGCTAAAGAGCTAAAGGGCCAGAGGCTAAAGAGCTAAAGGGCTAGAGGCTAAAGAGCTAAAGGGCTAAAGGCTAAAGAGCTAAAGGACTAGAGGGCCAGAGGCTAAAGAGCTAAAGGGCCAGAGGCTAAAGAGCTAAAGGGCTAGAGGCTAAAGAGCTAAAGGGCTAGAGGCTAAAGAGCTAAAGGGCTAGAGGCTAAAGAGCTAAAGGGCTAGAGGGCCAGAGGCTAAAGAGCTAAAGGGCCAGAGGCTAAAGAGCTAAAGGACTAGAGGGCCAGAGGCTAAAGAGCTAAAGGGCTAGAGGCTAAAGAGCTAAAGGGCTAGAGGCTAAAGAGCTAAAGGGCTAGAGGCTAAAGAGCTAAAGGGCTAGAGGGCCAGAGGCTAAAGAGCTAAAGGGCCAGAGGCTAAAGAGCTAAAGGACTAGAGGGCCAGAGGGATAGAGAACATTATCAGTACAATTATTTCTTTCCATTGATACCATTAACATCTGGACAAAAGCACATGTGATCTTTAACCCTTGTCCTCCTCTCACCCTCGTCCTCCTCCTCCTCAGAGACGCCGCCCGCCTCGTCGTCCGACCCCCCCGCCGCGGGACCGTCGCCCGCTGTGGGACAGTCGTCGGACGGGGAGTGGCTGAGCCAGAGCTTCACTGACCAGATCCCCGACATCAGCGGGACTCCAGCAGCAGGGGGCGCCGTCTGACCGCCGTCTGACCGCCGCAGTGACACGCGCTCACAGCAGGAGGGCGCCCTTACCTCCCACAGACTGTTATTCAAGTCAGACTGAGCCGGATCTCACTGGACTCTCCTCAGACTCTCCTCAGACTCAGACCTCACTGGACTCTCCTCAGACTCTCCTCAGACTCAGACCTCACTGGACCCTCCTCAGACTCAGACCTCACTGGACCCTCCTCAGACTCAGACCTCACTGGACTCTCCTCAGACTCTCCTCAGACTCAGATCTCACTGGACTCTCCTCAGACTCAGACTCTCCTCAGACCTCACTGGACTCTCCTCAGACTCAGACTCTCCTCAGACTCTCCTCAGACTCAGACCTCACTGGACTCTCCTCAGACTCAGACCTCACTGGACCCTCCTCAGACTCAGACCTCACTGGACCCTCCTCAGACTCAGACCTCACTGGACTCTCCTCAGACTCAGACTCTCCTCAGACTCAGACCTCACTGGACTCTCCTCAGACTCAGACCCACCTCAGACTCTCCTCAGACCCAGACCTCACTGGACTCTCCTCAGACTCAGACCTCACTGGACTCTCCTCAGACTCAGACTCTCCTCAGACTCAGACCTCACTGGACTCTCCTCAGACTCTCCTCAGACTCAGACCTCACTGGACCCTCCTCAGACTCAGACCTCACTGGACCCTCCTCAGACTCAGACCTCACTGGACCCTCCTCAGACTCAGACCTCACTGGACTCTCCTCAGACTCTCCTCAGACTCAGACCTCACTGGACTCTCCTCAGACCCAGACTCTCCTCAGACCTCACTGGACTCTCCTCAGACTCAGACTCTCCTCAGACCTCACTGGACTCTCCTCAGACTCAGACTCTCCTCAGACTCTCCTCAGACTCAGACCTCACTGGACTCTCCTCAGACTCAGACCTCACTGGACCCTCCTCAGACTCAGACCTCACTGGACCCTCCTCAGACTCAGACCTCACTGGACTCTCCTCAGACTCAGACTCTCCTCAGACTCAGACCTCACTGGACTCTCCTCAGACTCAGACCTCACTGGACTCTCCTCAGACTCAGACCCACCTCAGACTCTCCTCAGACCCAGACCTCACTGGACTCTCCTCAGACTCAGACCTCACTGGACTCTCCTCAGACTCAGACTCTCCTCAGACTCAGACCTCACTGGACTCTCCTCAGACCCAGATCTCACTGGACTCTCCTCAGACTCAGACCTCACTGGACTCTCCTCAGACTCAGATCTCACTGGACTCTCCTCAGACTCAGACCTCACTGGACTCTCCTCAGACTCAGACCTCACTGGACTCTCCTCAGACTCAGACCTCACTGGACTCTCCTCAGACTCAGACTCTCCTCAGACTCAGATCTCACTGGACTCTCCTCAGACCTCACTGGACTCTCCTCAGACTCAGACTCTCCTCAGACTCAGATCTCACTGGACTCTCCTCAGACCTCACTGGACTCTCCTCAGACTCAGACTCTCCTCAGACTCAGATCTCACTGGACTCTCCTCAGACTCAGACCTCACTGGACTCTCCTCAGACTCAGACCTCACTGGACTCTCCTCAGACTCAGACTCTCCTCAGACTCAGACTCTCCTCAGACTCAGACCTCACTGGACTCTCCTCAGACCCAGATCTCACTGGACTCTCCTCAGACTCAGACCTCACTGGACTCTCCTCAGACTCAGACCTCACTGGACTCTCCTCAGACTCAGACCCACCTCAGACTCTCCTCAGACTCAGACCTCACTGGACTCTCCTCAGACTCAGACCTCACTGGACTCTCCTCAGACTCTCCTCAGACTCAGACCTCACTGGACTCTCCTCAGACTCAGACCTCACTGGACTCTCCTCAGACTCAGATCTCACTGGACTCTCCTCAGACTCAGACCTCACTGGACTCTCCTCAGACTCAGACCTCACTGGACTCTCCTCAGACTCAGACCTCACTGGACTCTCCTCAGACTCAGACTCTCCTCAGACTCAGACCTCACTGGACTCTCCTCAGACTCAGACTCTCCTCAGACTCAGATCTCACTGGACTCTCCTCAGACTCAGACTCTCCTCAGACTCAGATCTCACTGGACTCTCCTCAGACTCAGACCTCACTGGACTCTCCTCAGACTCAGACTCTCCTCAGACTCAGACTCTCCTCAGACTCAGACCTCACTGGACTCTCCTCAGACCCAGATCTCACTGGACTCTCCTCAGACTCAGACCTCACTGGACTCTCCTCAGACTCAGACCTCACTGGACTCTCCTCAGACTCAGACCCACCTCAGACTCTCCTCAGACTCAGACCTCACTGGACTCTCCTCAGACTCAGACCTCACTGGACTCTCCTCAGACTCTCCTCAGACTCAGACCTCACTGGACTCTCCTCAGACTCAGACCTCACTGGACTCTCCTCAGACTCAGATCTCACTGGACTCTCCTCAGATCTCAGACCTCACTGGACCCTCCTCAGACTCAGACCTCACTGGACCCTCCTCAGACTCAGACTCTCCTCAGACTCAGACTCAGACTCTCCTCAGACTCAGACCTCACTGGACTCTCCTCAGATCTCAGACCTCACTGGACCCTCCTCAGACTCAGACCTCACTGGACTCTCCTCAGACTCAGACTCAGACTCTCCTCAGACTCAGACCTCACTGGACTCTCCTCAGACTCAGACCTCACTGGACCCTCCTCAGACTCAGACTCTCCTCAGACTCAGACCTCACTGGACTCTCCTCAGACCCAGACTCTCCTCAGACTCAGACCTCACTGGACCCTCCTCAGACTCAGACTCTCCTCAGACTCAGACTCTCCTCAGACCCAGACCTCACTGGACTCTCCTCAGACCCAGACCTCACTGGACTCTCCTCAGACTCAGACTCTCCTCAGACTCAGACCTCACTGGACTCTCCTCAGACTCAGACTCTCCTCAGACTCAGACCTCACTGGACTCTCCTCAGACTCAGACTCTCCTCAGACTCAGACCTCACTGGACTCTCCTCAGACCTCACTGGACTCTCCTCAGACTCAGACCTCACTGGACTCTCCTCAGACTCAGACTCTCCTCAGACTCAGACCTCACTGGACTCTCCTCAGACTCTCCTCAGACTCAGACCTCTCATCCACTCTGGTTTTGACGCCTTCACGAGGCAGATCCTCACACGATAAACAATAATCACTGCCAACTGCAAACTGTGGACAGGAATCCGGAGCGGAGTCTTTTAGTTTAGTCTCAGTGATGATGATCTACAGCTGCACGATTGACCTCTGAACCCCGCCTTACCCGAGGGCCTTTTCTCCAGTTCACCTCAAATCTAAAAGCCTCTGGACGGAGTTTACAGCCCACAGGCCGGAGCGGCGCCTCATTCGTCGCCTCCTTCTTTTCATCCTCACTCATGTCTCACTCTTACTGCTTTTCTGTAACTGTTCTGTTTCACTTTTATCACGTTTTTGTCGCCTTTTTTTTCCCAAGAAGCTTTTAGATTTGGGCAAAGTGGAACTGGAGAAAGGTGGAGGTTAAGAGGAGGTCACTGAGGTGTTCTCCAGTCACCTTTGAACCCTGAAGCTGAGCTGGAATAACCGTGATGTTTTTATCTGCAGCTCTGAAGACCACGGGCCGGACGACTACTCTCTCCTCTTCATCACGTTTCAGATGAAGGTCCGACCTCAAACCTGTTTTAGTTTTATGGTGGAAACGTCTCACCTTGATTTAAATGTTTCTCGTCACAGAAACACGTCACTGCCGGGTCTGGGGGAGGCTTTAAAGGGGAAAGTTAAACCGTCAGTTCTTCACTCGGCCTCACGGGGGCGACACTGTATCGGTTTTTATCCTTCATTTTAATCCGAAATCCTTTTTAATCACGAGGAGGCGGGGTCAGGTTTGATGAAGTCTGGGCTTCAGCCTCAGGGACCGAGCGGAGAGTCCGGATCATGTTACACGATATTTGTCTCTAGTTTCTTTTCATTACGAACTGTAGTTTTAGTGAATTATTGTCATGATTTCCAGACTGTGTTTCTGTCACAGTTTGGGACGAAGCGAAACGAGCGGCTCGGACGGAAGTAGAGTCAGTAGGATCACGTTCGAGCCGTGTTCTAACCGTGTTCTAACCGTGTTCTAACCGTGTTCGAGCCGTGTTTGAACCATGTTTTGAGCCGTGACGCAGTAAAGGATTTTCTACAGCTCCGTGTCGTGTGTGTGGTTTGTTCTCGGTGGCACAGTGGTTAGTGCAGTCGTGAAGACAATGGAACAGTGCTATAGTACTTTAATATATTTGACTTTAAAATATAAAGAGGGAGTATTCTGCTTTTTTCAGTCCCATAGCACCAGTCTATATCTCACTACAATGATGACAAACCTTCTGTTGGTCTGTAAATGCAGTAAATTAGAATAACTGCCTTGTGTAAAAAAATAACAAAACATGACAAAAATTTGATGAAGAATTGAGGAAAAAATGACAAAATGGGACAAAAATTTAACAAAAAAATATAAAAAATTGACAAAAAATCGATGAAAAAATGACAAAAAATTCACGAAAAATGACAAAAAAAATTAATAAATATTGGACAAAAATGTGACAAAAAATGGGATTAAAATTTAGCAAAAAAATATAAAAATTTGACAAAAATGTGACCAAAAATTACAAAAATTTTGATAAATGATGGAAAAAAAAACTGATGACGTGAGGAAAAAGATCCTCTCAGTTCAGGCGGGAGTTAAGAGTTTAAAGAGGGGGTATTATGCTTTTTTCAGCCACATAGCACCGTCTATATCACACTACAATGATGACAAACCTTCTGTTGGTCTTGTATAAAAAAAATACCCAAAAAATGACAAAAATGGGATAAAAAATCGATGAAAAATGACCAAATATTTGACAAAAAAATGACAAAAATGTGACAAGAAAGTTACAAAAATGAGTTGAACACCCAACAAAAAATGATGGAAAAAAAAAATCTGACGTGAGGAAAAAAATCCTCTCGGTTCAGGCGGGAGTTAAAATGTCTCTCTCAAAATGGCTGTAGTGAATGTCTTGAAATCGGCCTCTGTCTCTTTAAGAACCTCTGAGCCTTTAGACACGCCCCCTCCACACGCTGTCTGTGGCATCAGTGGGGAGGGGGTTCTGGTGACGAAAGCTCGGAGGCGTCTCCAGGAGGTGGGGGCGTTCCTAGGAGGACTCAGGCAAACCTATCCCTAAAATGGCCGCCGTCAGAGTTTTTACAGATTACTCAAAAATACGTGAATGTGCCAAGGCAACACTTCAGCCATGTTTTTAATGAGGGAGTGACAGAATAACATGATGGAAAACTGGAAAAAGTCCATTTTGAGGAAACACTGGGACATGACCTGGTACCACCTCACAGTAAGTTATTCAAACGTGTATAAACCAAACGTACATGTTCTCTGTAACTGTAACTGACTTAAAGAGGTGGGCGGAGTCAAAGAGTAAAGTACAGTTACTCCAGGAAGTGACTCAATACTCGATCAGTCTGATACACGGAGATAAAGATTAGGTTCTAGGTTAAAGTGATGTTTATTTAACACGTCTGAGGTTTTATTCTCTGATTCTGGAAATAATCGTCTAAACATGAACTTAATGAGAAGCTGATTCATGTCGTTTCTTAAAGGAATGAACTGTTTTTCTTATTTGAACATTTAAAGCAGTCCTAAGTAACTCTTCCCCCTAGAGGCCATAAGCGCTACTGCAGGTGTCGTAGCAAGTTACGATTTTTTAATTTATTAA
This sequence comes from Gobius niger, assembly GCF_951799975.1. Classification (NCBI taxonomy): domain Eukaryota; kingdom Metazoa; phylum Chordata; class Actinopteri; order Gobiiformes; family Gobiidae; genus Gobius; species Gobius niger. The sequence continues at coordinate 20,164 of NW_027639275.1, read as the reverse complement.
TTGTCTTGTAGAGTAAATCCTACGCTGACAGGAAAGGTGAAGGGAGAGACGGTTACTGTGCATCCAATTATACAATGGAAATATTTATTTTCACTCAAACTTGGCTGTAAATACTGTTTAAAGTGAGGTTAGCCAGTTAGCTTTGCCCGTTAGCCTGTTAGCTTGTTCTTCGTGATTACATTAGTGTGTATTGGTGACTCCGGACCGGTGGCAGTCAAGTTGCAAACATGGTTTTCTGGCCAGAGACACCAGGGGGCGATGAAAGACCCTCCAATCATCCCATAAACACTTGTATCACCCCCACAGGGACGACGGGGAGGATTTATTAAGGTAAACACGTTACTTAGTACTGCTTTAAATCAAAATGGTGTCATTTTTTTAGCCAACAGAAACGTGTCTCTCAGAAGTTACATTAATCCAGCGTCGGGTTAAAGGTTCGGTTTTTAACGTTTGTGAGTATCGGAAACTAAGGATCGTTAAATTACTGGTATCGGGGAAACTAAGACTAAATAACCAGAGTTTAGAGATGAGTTTGATCCTGGCTCGGGTGAGGTCAGAGGTCAGAGGTCAGACGTGAGGCTCAGGAGCAGCTGCAGACTGTTTTAACGTCCGGGTCAAAGGTCAGACGCTCCTGCTTTCATGAATGAACTCGCTCATTGTTTATTGTTCAGATAAAGCCGTTTATGGAGAAAGACTTTAATCTGGAATAATCCCGAGCGAAGTCCAGACCGCTCGCTTTCACCTGATGATGTCACGAGGTGGAGCTCAGGGGCGGGAAGCAGGTCTGGATTCTCCAACCAGTCGCTCGCCAAACGTTTCCTCGGTGAAAGTAAATCCTTATCAGAGCCGCCTTTATTTACTCTCAGTTAATCATTCTCTGCTTTTATTTCATCACCGCTTTGTCAGGTCACCGTGAGGTCACCGTGAACTGCAGTAAATGTACTCCAGTAACTGTACTCAAGGATCCGTACTGTACTCGAGTAGTATTTGTGAGAACTTCCATTTGAACGAGAAATAAAACTCTTTCCGCTCCAACACTCGTGACTTATATCGACTTCCTAATAAAATATGAATAAATCCTTCATTATTGTTTTGTTGCCATGACGACCGGAGGTAATAAAGACACGTTTGCTGCGACACAATAAATATATATATTAAGGCCGTTCAAAGCAGTGACCGAAATAAAGAGTAAAGTAAAAAAAAGTCGCTCGAATCCTGTGAGAAACTGATGTACGACATGAGAAAGAGAAAAATAAAGTAATGTAGGAATAAAGTCCATGAAACACAAACTACATCTGTGTAACTTTATACTGGAGTAGAAGTAAAAGAACCATATGGTAGAAATACTCTAAGAAGAACAACTGTTTTATGTTTCATTGTTTTTATTTTGTGTTACTTTGCTTTAGTGCAGGGGTCGGCAACATCAGGCCCTCCAGCATAAAACCTTTGGCCCCCAAGAGAATTTTGAAGAAACTTTTATTCATAAGTCCAGAGCCGGTGCTGGTCCTTCCGGGGCCCTAAGCAAAAATCCACAGGGGGGCCCTACAGTACTTAGTTTAGTTTATTTGTTTATTTAAGCAGTTGAAATTCTGCTGAGAAGGCGAAGAGTGAACCTATACACAGTCAAAAACGATTCCACTGTACCGTTTTTGCAGGGCAGAAGTGGAACATAATGACCTGAATTCCGGCCCCGACCCTCTGTGTGAGAACCACTAACCACTAAGCCACTGTCAGACTGGCATTTAGGATCACCACTAGTCTATTATGGTAAATGGTCCCATTCTCTCACCTCTGGTCCCACAGTTTGGTTTTTTTTTCTGTCGGACCACTGATAATTAGCCTGTGAGTCGCCCCATTCGTTTAAGACTGGGCACATTCAGAGAACCAGAGTTACTGTCAGTAACTTGAGCGCATGAGAATCGTGTGGATTCAACTCATCTTTGAGACAAAAAGGCCCCGTAACAACGCGTTGATTAATGAGTGAAAAAACACCGTAGTTTGACTGGGATGCGGGGCCCTTGCAGCTGAAAAACCTGCATCTGCTCTGCATAAGTCAGAGACCAAACACATGACAGGACACGAGGTCGTCTGTTATGTAGAAAACTTCATTTGTAGAGAAAAGGTGCTTTACGTTGGGCTACAATTGTGAGTTTCAGCCCTTGGTGTTTCGGAAATGAAGAAAATCGGCCTCCATGACACAAACTTGCCTCCCCCTCTTAACCCCTTAACCCCCGGGGAAACGGGAATCGGTTCGACCGGGGGTTAAGGGGTTAAATAATAAGATTTTATTATTTAAGCTCGGGGCGGATTGGTCACATGTCCGTTCTGGAGGAGCACAGAAGAGACACTAGGGATGTGCAATTAATCGAAATTCGATTACGATTTCGATTATTACACTAAACGATTACAACATTAGCATAATCGAAGAATAACGTGTTTTTTTTTCCAATTTTTTTCAATTTTTTTGTTGTTATTTGTCACATTTTTATTTATTTTTTGTCACATTTTTATTTATTTTTTGTCACATTTTTTATTTATATTTTTTGTCACATTTTTATTGTTTCAAGTAATGTTCAAATAAACAATCTATAAGACAAAACAACAACAACATAAAACACAGGGCTCTGCTGCTAATTCACAATAAGACTGTATTTTTCAAGAAGAGTGACGGATTTAATTAGTTTTTTATTATTTACATTCTTTTTCTCAAGGGAGGCCAAATAAATGTTTAAATCAGATTCTTTAAAGTGGAACCATGAGGGTATTTTTCACACCATTTCATTTTGTGGACGTAATATTTTGCTTGTTTTATAATTAAGTTTATTATAAATGTTTCATCTGAAGTGAAGGTGGTAAAAAAAGAAAAGAATCATATCTATGTGCCGTCACAACATGGCCGCCGGGACGGGGTCAGCTTCCACACCGCGGGTCTATGTGGGTTACCACGGAGACGTGTTAGTCTGACCGCGGCAACGTTCGCTCCAACGGTTCCTGAACTTAACGGTAACTAGATTAACCAGTTTTAGCCTGAGTTATTTAGTTTCGTGTTTAGTTAACATTAGTTTAAGGAGAATAATTAACTTTATCTGAACGTGTGCCGGAAGTCGCTGAGCTTTTACTCTGACGCTTCCCGCCTCCCGTTTCCCGCCTCTGCCTCCGCCAGCTTCACCGCCTCAGTGTCCTCCTCCTCTGACCGACGGCAGCTGCTCCCGCTCGGCCCCGCTCCTCCCGCTGCTCCCGCTGTGTGACCTCCCGAACAGCCATGGCCGGCGCTTACCGCTCCTTCTCCAGGCTGCTGTCCTCCCGCGGACCCCTGGGGCTGCTGTCCCTGGCCGGGGCCGGCTCCCTCACGGCCGCCCTGCTGCTCCATCCGCACCGGGAGCGGGCCGTGAGCGCCGCGGAGGCCGGCAGACGGAGGTACCCCGCCAGGTAAGCTCAAGCTCCGCTCCCCCGGGACCCCCCCCCGCTCCTCCAGCCGGGCTCCGGGGGCTCCACATCACCACCACCCCCGGGAGAAGCTCACGTGTAACGGAGACATCGATCAATAACGGCTCCGGTTCCCGCGCGGCTAAAAATAATCACGTCCTTCAGTGATGCGGAGGAATGACACGAAAACAGCGTCATTTAACTAATAATTCATATGTAAATGAGTGTCAGCGTCATTTAACTTATAATTAATATGTAAATGAGGCGTTTGTTTGAGACTCGTTTGGAAAGATACTCCCGGTAACGGCGGAACTAACGGCTCAGAAAAGAAAAGCGTTACTGAAACAAACACTGAGGATCGATGTGTCTGAGAGCTTTACTCCGTCCTCCTGTATTTGACCTCTGAACCCCCGCCGGACCCCAGAACTTTAGCCACAAATCTAAAAACCTCTTGATAAAAGTGTCGATATTGTAACAAAAATGAGACAAAAAAAACTACAACAAAAAAGAGACAAAAAGACGACGACAAAGCCACAAAAGTAATGAAAAAACAACAGGTTGACGTATGTCTGTGTTCATGACGTCCTCTCTGACAGCTTCATTAGGCTGGTCATTTCAGAGCTCAGATTGCTCCCACTACCGCTGTCCCCTGTGATGTGAGCGCCGGGTCAGATAAGGCCAGATAACAGAGTGTGTACGTGAGCGAGCGCACGGCGAGGAGGTTATCAGCTCACTGTGACCTATTACTATACTACCACAGATACTACTTATACTACTACTACTACTACTATTACTATACTACCACAGATATTACTACCACTGCTACAGCTGCAGAGTCTGTTTCAGATCTGTTTGTAGAGATGAAACTACAGCGTTAGCAGCTGTTGTCGACAGTACGGCAGTGACACCTGGATCTGTATCTAAACTCATTGTTTGTTTTGTTTTTAATCAGTTATTAGTGATGGATTCGTGGCTCTTTATCAGGAGCCGGATCTCTGAAAACACTGACTCTTTCTGTGTAAACATCTGAGGAACCCAGAGAGAACTCTTTTAGAAGAGCTCAGTTCTCTCCTTGGACCTGGTCTAAGTGTCTGAGCCTGATCCTGCCTTCAGTCTCTGTTGACCCTGTGAGGGCCGAGGAGGACCCGGGACCCGGGACCAGGGACCAGGGACCAGGTCAGTCCTAAAGGAGGAAGTGGAGCTGAAATAACACGGTCTTTATGGCTCTGTCTAATTATAGACTTTTATTCTGCTGCTAAAGTCCGACCCAACAATGAGCCGTCCTCAGCTGATCCCACTTTACACTTTACTACGGGAGCTCCTCTGTATGCACATGACGTCACTGATGTGTGCGTTACAGAGGAGGAGCCGCCTCATGTCTCACAAAAAGATCCAGATGTTTCCAGAACAGCAGTTATAGACATGAAATGATTGAAGGTTGAGGCAATTTGAGGGCTGAAATCATCAGACTGAGCTGACTAAAGTGGTCTGGACTAAAGGCGAGACGCTGCAGGTGAATAGATGTAGATGTGAAACAGTCTTCTGTCTGCACACGCCCGTCTTTATCCCTCCTGTCTTTAGCCGCTGTGTCGCCCACACAGGAAACGACCATATTTGGATTCCAGCGTCATGTCGGTCACAGCCTTTCCTGCTACACGTGGATACCAAACATGTATCCTCCTCCTGACCCGCCTCACATGTGTGTGTGTGTGTGTGTGTGTGTAACAGTGCGGATTAC